>NC_071273.1:21132642-21235142 GCF_023375685.1 Ictalurus furcatus
GTATAGCTTTGCTCTTAGGTAACGGCGCAGATCGGGGGGGGGGGGGGGGGCGTCTACTTTGAAGATGCTAAAATACTAAATTATTTTGATTTATTTTGGATCTTTTAATCACAACATAATTCCCATAGTTCCATTTGTGTTACTCCAGAGTTTTGATGACTTTATTATTATTCTAAAATGTGGAAAAATAATAATAAAAATAAAGAATGAGCGTTTCTAAACTTTTGACCGGTAGTATAGATACCCTCACGATCTGCACTTCCCAAAGCAGTTCATGCCCAAGCCTCACTGGATAACCTCAGCTGGAAACAGCAAATTTGTACCTACTGTACTCTGCCAGAACTCTTCTTCACAATCTGCTCATACTGAACATCCTTTCAACACACTTTGTACTGTTTGTCTTTAGTCTTATACACCAGTACACTGTAATGATTTATAATCCTACATTCCGGGGTCACCCTGAAGAGGGTAGAGTCCCTTTAGAGACTGGTTCGACTCAAGGTTTCTCCTTCATGTCACCTCACAAAGTTTGTCCATGCTGCTCTCACTTCTGGCTCGCTCATTAGTGAACCAAGCCGAGATGCTTTGTGAAGGTATCTATTGTTAAAAGCACTATACGAATAAAACTTTATTTAATCGAATTAAATAGCAGCAACAAATCAGATACAGCCAAGCTTTCCACTCCACAGTGAGCTTACATGCAGGAACAGTTAGACTTCTTATTTCAGTGTGTTCCTCAGCAATTAATGGTGACATTTAAAAGGATAATAATTATCATCAGCTACAGGGCACAACTTTGCCATAGTTTCAAATGCAACATTACATGCTGTTATAATTACAACATCAAGCTGACATAAACCTGCAGGCTTTAATGTAATTAATTAATCATCAAAACATCGTGCAAAGACGTCTTTCAGAAAACGAGAAAGAAGAAAATGCAACCGCGTAGCAACAGTCAACTCCACAACTATTGGCACCCGTCAAGATAGTGGGCAGTACAAGTGTGTGTGTAATGATTATTTTACAAAATGACTCAAAATTTCCCCGTAACACCTAGAGAAAATAATTTGCTCTAACAAATATCATTCTGATGAGAAGTAATAGCATTTTATTCTTAAAAGAGCATTGAACATAAAGGCAAAAAAAGGTCCAGTATTTAACGATTTGAGGTTGTTCATTATTACTATTGTGGGCGCACGGTGGCTTAGTGGTTCGCACGTTCGCCTCACACCTCCAAGGTCGGGGATTCGATCCCCACCGTGGCCCTGTGTGTGCGGAGTTTGCATGTTCTCCCCGTGCTGTGGGGGTTTCCTCCGGGTACTCCGGTTTCCTCCCCCAGTCCAAACATATGCATGGTAGGTTGATCGGCATGTCCAAAGTGTCCGTAGTGTATGAATGGGTGTGTGAGTGTGTATGTGATTGTGCCCTGTGATGGATTGGCACCCTGTCCAGGGTGTACCCCGCCTTGTGCCCCATGCTCCCTGGGATATGCTCCAGGTTTCCCCGTGACCCTGCAGAGGATAAGCGGTATAGAAGATGGATGGATGGATTATTACCATTATAAGAAAATCGTCCTGGAATATCATACAGGCGTTATAATGAAACACATTTATAATTAAAGAACGAGCAGTAGTGTTTTACTTTTCCAGCTTCCTAGTAGATTCTCATAGCATGTCTATCTAACTTTTATGTTCTTTCTGGAATGTACCACACCCAAAATTAAGGTACTCTGATAAAATATTACATGCTACATTTTGCTCATTTCTGTGAAGGGTGCCAATACTATTAGAGAGAACTTGGATTGTATTCTCCCTCACAAAGTCACTTTAGATAAAATCACTGCAGCATGTAAACTGAGTGCACTCATACTGTAGATAATAAAAACGCCTGCAACTTACTTACTAGCACAATCTGTTAATGTGTACTGCTGCGTGTAACTATTCATGCTATGACACCTAACGTGTTAATTGTAGCCTTTTATGATTAGGTAACTGCAGAGCGCAAAGGTGTGTTTTGATTAATATATACTTAATCTATTTAATTGCACCGGCTTGGTGTGTACCCACTCGATCATGATTTTGACTGGAGGGCACCTTGAAACATAACCTGCTTTAGTAGAAATCTATCAGCCTTAAAATCCCTGATACACTCTACAAACACAGAGAGAATACAAGAGGTAATAAAAAAAAAAAAAAAAAAAAAAACAACGCATGATTAATCACGTACTATCGATTACACAGCACTTCTCAACGTCCACATGCAAATACGACGCCTCGGGCAGGACGGTGAAATGACACGTTGATTAAAATGTTAAAGCAACAACAAAAACGTGGCTGTGTCATCTTTAATTAAAAACCAATCGATCAACGGAGCGTTTCATTTCTGCCTCACTGTCATTACACAGCTGCTACCAGAGGATGAATAAATATTTCAACATGTTTATTATATATAATGTTGGAGCACACGGTACGTTTATGTGGTTAAATCAGTACCAGAGGAACATCTAAGAAGATCTGGTTTAAATTCGCATTTGGTCTTTCACTTCAGGGAATTATAATTGATCAAGGGCAAACGATTAGCCTCGGATTGCCTCCGATCCGGTGTGCTGTGCATTCCAAGATGCTTTTCTGCTTCAACGTGGTTGTAGAGTGTAGTTATTTGAGTTACTGTAGCCTTCTCGTCAGCTCGAACCAGTCTGGCCATCCTCCTCTGACCCTCTCTTGACAAAATGGTGTTTCCGCCCACATAACTGCTGCTCACTTGCTGTTTTTTGTTTATCGCACCATTCTGTGTAAACGCTACTAGAGTGTGAAAATTCCAGAAGATTAACAGTTTCTAAAACCACCACCAACCATGCCATGGTCAGTAGTAGTAAAAGTAGTAATAGCTGTTGTGGAGATAATACATTTTAGCAGCCGCAACATTTAAATGAAGTAGTCATATAAATCTGTAGTATGTATTAGTAGTAATAACATTTTATATTAGTATTTAATTGTCCTAGTAGTAACAATATTTAGTAGTAGTAGAAAAAAAAAAGCAGTAGTATGTAGTAGCAGAAGCAGTACTAGTATGTAGTAGTAGTATTTAATTTTCATAGTAGTAGTAGTAATAGAATGAAGAAGCAATAGCATTTTACAGTAATATTTAACTGTAGTAGTAAAATGCAGTAATAATAGTAGTGGTGGTAGTAGTAGCTGTAATCTTAAAAATCTGTAGTATGTAGTAGTAGTATGGAGCGGTAGTAATAGCATTTTGTAGTAGTATTACATTGTAGAAATAGTAACAGTAATATTTAGTAGTAGCAGCAGCAGCAACAGCAGTACTAGTATGGAGTAGTAGTAATCATTTTGCCGAAATACTTTGTAATTGTAGTAGTAATCATATTTAGTCGCATCACAAAGTAGTAGTAGTCACCTCATAAATTTGCAGGATGCTGTAATAATAGTAGCATTTAGTAGTGGTATCATGGAGCAGTAGTAATATTTTGTAGTATTTAGTAGTAGTAATATTTAGTAGTAGTAGTAGTTTGGAGTAGTAATATTTTGTAGTAGTATTTAGCTGCAGTAGTAGTACTTGTAGCATGGAGCGGTAGTAATGGCATTTTGTAGTAGTATTACATTGTAGAAATAGTAATATTTAGTAGTAGTAGTACCAGCAGCAGTACTAGTATGGAGTAGTAGTAGTAATCATTTTGCAGAAATACTTAATTGTAGTAATAACAATATTTAGTTGCATCACAAAGTAGTAGCAGTCATCTCATAATTCTGTAGTATTAGTAGTTAGTAGTAGTAGTATGGAGCAGTAGTAATATTTTATAGTAATATTTAGTAGAAGTAGTAGAAGTAATATTTTGTAGCAGTATTTAGTTATAGTAGTAGTAATATCATTTTGCAGTAGTATTTAGTTGTAGTAGTATGGAATAGTAGTAATATTTTATAGTAGTAACATGGAGTAGTAGAAATAGCATTTATTTAGGAATATTATAACAGCAGTAGTGCTAGCAGTACTGTTAAAAAGTAGTAGTAACAAAAGTAGTAATAGATAGATAGATAGATAGAGAGATAGATAGATAGAGAGAGAGATAGATAGGTAATCACTCCACTAATCCCACATGGAAATTCAAATATTAATAGTAGTACTATTATTACTAAATATTGTTATTACTATTACTTCTACTATTACTTAACTGTTGTTGTAGTACTAATATGGAGTAGTAATAGCATTTTGCAGTAGTATATAGTAATAGATGTAGCAATAGTAGTATTTACAGTATGGAGCATTTCGTAGCAGTGGTAGTATGTAGTTGTAAAGCATTTAGCTGTAGTAGTAGTAGTAGTAGTAGTAGTTGAAGCTTTCAATAGTAGCAGTAATAATAGCATTTAGAAGTATGTAGCAGTAGCTGTAGTATTAGTACTGAATAGCAGTAGCAATAACATTCACTAATACTAATAGCAGTTATTATGGCCTCAGGAATAAGCTACGTGACTAATGACATGGTTGAAGAAGAAGTGAGCCATAAGTAATCACATCCTCCAGAGCAGGGTCTGTAAATGTGCTTCTAATCTGAACTGTTTCTCATTTTCATCATTTTAGCTAACTCGCCATAATGTGTTGAACAGTTTATATGATTAACAGTTCGACTTTCCCAGCGCCGCCGTGTCTTACTTTAGTCATTATGAAATTATGACTCGCCACATTTCCACACAGAGACTGATGTGTTTGTCTCGACGTAACCCAAACACAGCTGCGAGAGAAACTTCTTGCTCTTATTTCAACGGATACCGAAATGCCGTAGTTAACTTTTATAAAAATGGACTTGTTCAGGTCAAAATATTCTGCTCTTTTGTTGGCCATAATCCTGACATATCCCTAAGAAGGAAGTTAGAGGACTTGAGAAAGGAACAGACGTATACATACACGTCGTATAAAATAAAACGATTATCGGAGCATACTGAAGAATACGCGCTCTCGGCCATGGAGAGTTTCCTGCATCATTTTTAAGGTCTTTCCATTCCAACACTTTCATTAGAGGATCATTAGGATTCCAGTCACCGCTTTCCAGAGCGGCCAGTACAAGCCGAGTCATTAAGGAAGACACACGCACGCCACAACAAAATGTGCGATTACGGCCGTAATTAATGAATTTCGAGAGCTGTGCTTTTCAAAAGAACAACCGGCAGGATTTGGGTGAACAGCCCGAGGAGGGAGGAGCGCGGGCCTTCGAGTGCTCCAAGACAGAAACAAATTTACCACACGCTGCCGCAATTATATAACTGTGCTGGGAACTCTCATGAGACTACACGTGCGATGCTGACTACAGACATTTTACAATGCATCATTTAAAGACTAAAATACAATAATGCATTTAGCTGCCATGTGTCTGCTGTTCACACACATTGCAAAACAATGGCAATTTAGCTTTTCCACCCACGGGTCTTAGCAGAACTGACACGCAACGAAAGAAAGCATCGGACCAGTTACTCCAAGGAAATATGTCTACAACTAAAATAAAGTTTTTACAATGGATCATTAGTAACGTCCTTGTGGGGTTTTTTTTTTTTTTTGCTCTCTCCCTCTCTCCATTTTGTTACGCTGCCCAGATAAGGAAATGAAAATCCGCACGGTCACGTGCATCTTTTCCAGTGACAGCCTCGCAAACTTTCTCTGTTCCCTCGACGTGCAAGTGCGAAGGAGCGAGAAGTCACATCAAAGCCGATGATTCATCAAGCGTCGAGCATGTTATAAAAAAAAGGGCTAACCCTTCAACTGTGCACAACATGACTCCTCCAAACTGGCTCGGGTTAAATGAAAGTGCAACGAGACGCCTGACTGCATCAGAGTCCGTTAATGAAAAAAAAAAGAAAAAAAAAAATCAAGCTTTGGGCCTGCGGTTCAAAGGATCTTTTAAACCGCCGTCTCGTTCGTCTTCCGCGGTGTTTACAAACTGTTTATATTCTCTGTTCATTAAGCACAGCGTAGGCCTGGACTCCAATCGCCTCGGGTTTCACGGACATCTGGAGAAGATATAATTTCACAGTGATAATCAAGCAAAATCCCAAAGCAATATAGAAAAGGTGTTGGGCTCAATTCTTAAACCATACGTTTTATCTTATAAAAACCCTCTTTTACGCTTTAAAATGAAATAAATCCATACGATATGGATGGAAGAGAATGCAAATGAGTTTATTCAGGCAGTGAATGGTGCATCAAAAAAAAGCATTCACCCTATACTCGCAAGTTCAAACTGCGACAGTCGTTCATGGCTACAAGCCATGTGATGATGTCCTTTCTTCCCCCTGTCAATCACAGTGACATTAGCCAATCATCTTTGGCCAGTTGCACAAGCTGGACGTAAAAAAGTCGGGCGCACGTCCTATTCTGGGCTTAGCTACATCCAGCCTTGATAAAAATTTGCTCCTGTTGCACCGTCTGAAAGTCTGCAGTTACACCCAGCGTAGATGATGCGCATCCATGCTGACATTCTACCGCAGTTGCCATGACATTCTCTTACATTTACTGACGCCAACAAATAGATTAAAAATTCAATTGAAACACTGTGAAACAAGAAAAATGATGGAACTCGACGGTAAGTATACGCATATTTTAGCATGCAAACAAAACAATGGCGTAACTAATAAGAACAGAGAAGACGTCTGGCAGATGATACCGGTGGCAGTCAGTGAAGCAGAGGGTGGATTAGGAAGTCAGACAGCGCTCCGTTCCAACCTGTTACAAGTTGCAACCGTGGTGATAACTCGTCAATTAATTCCCCGACAGTTCAGCCCTGTTGAAACAAAATCTTTCAATAATTTCCTTATCTCCATATAGATCCAGAGGATTGGTGTGGTCTCTCATTACTCATCCACGCCTAAAATCCTGCTGATCGATATTAGACGCTCCATTGTAAGTCAAGTCTAAGTCAAGCCTGTTCACTTTACACCTACCTTTGTCTAGGCGTAAGATTTAGTCTACGTAGATGGTGCAAAGGGTCTTAATTCTACACAGGATGTGAGGTGCTTTTTATGTCCAGCCTAGTCTTACAACCGGGTGTACGTCCATCTGGTGCAACCGGCCCATCATGTATGTGGAAGAGGGCAGATAGCATTCTCGCCCAAGCCTGACGCAGCCTGAGCAGCAATTCGAAAAGAGGTTGGCTGGCATCAGGGGTCTCGACAGAAGCACGTGTAGGTCTTCACAGCCTTTGGGGCAGCTAGCTAGAACTGGGACCAAATTGGGGAGAAAACTGAGAAAAATCTGAAAAAATGTTTTATGCATTAGTAGATAAACTAATCTCGTGAAGATTTTGCATTATGCGGTACCGATAGGTCTGTTAACTTGACGGTATGACCATGGAACAGTGTCGTTACCTATTACATGTACCCGGAAAAAAAAAAAAAAAACCCTAACTGAGTGAGTCTTGCATACATCTCTGGTTGAGACCAGAACTGGAGTGATGTGGCTGAGGTTGAGGAACTGTCAGCACCAGAATCCACCACACTGACAGAGCTGTACATTTAGTAAGGAGGGGCAGGTTCTTATTTAGGCCACACCCACTAAGTGTTTAAATTCGTATATGGCTACATATATAGGTTTCAGAGCAAACCTAACAATCCCGACTCCCACCTTTTAAAAACGACCGAAACGGGCGCGGTTAAGAGAACGAGAAAGACTCAGGAGGAGACCTACAAAGAGAATTGATCACGTTTCTCTCTCATCCGTCCACCCAGAAGTGTCATGTCTCCTGTTCAGCTGAAAGGTCAATGCTCATCAACCCTCTCTCTCGGGAAGAGAAATGGAGGAAGGCAGATTAAACCTGGACGAGAAGCAGAACGAAAGTTGAGAGAGGTGGCGAGAAGGAGAGGGAAAGATAACAAGATCCCGTCAAAGCACCGGCGGAACAAGAGGTTATCGACATGTGAACGTGTTCGCCATGCCCATGGCTTATTCTCACCCGAGACAGGGTTTCATTAAGCTTCTCCTCTCAAACCACAGCTCATCTGGGGAGCCTAAAGCAGACTAGACAGTCATTATTTACCTCAGGGCCATTAATATATGTCCACCCATTTTGCTGCCTTATTAAGCAAAATAATTACCATTAATCTGATCACACTTTGTCATAAACCCTGTTCCTGTTAAAGGCATATTAAGCCGGGGCACTGATGAATTCTCGATTCTGACTGGTCTGATTACTGTTTTTAAGAGTAACAACTAACAAAGGGACATGTATGTACGGATTTCAAAAACATGTGCGTTGTCGATATGGTGATGTTTTCTATAAGAAGACGTTTATTTGACCTCTGTACAAGGAGTCTTCCTTGTCAGAGATAAAGCTGTAGCTTTAAATTTTATGACATTTTCAGGACAGAAGAGTTTACGTTTTCTCTATCAGCAGATAAAAAAAAAAAAACACGACGAGTCATTCATGAGGGCAAAGAAAAAAGAAAAAAAAAATCACATGTGGAATTAATTTTTTTATTCCTTCCGTAATATATACACTGATCGGCCAGAACATTAAAACCACTGACAGGTGACATGAAGAACATTGATTATCCCGTTACACCGGCACCTGTCGAGGGGTGGGGTATATTTATTAGGCAGCAAGTGAACAATCAGTTGTCGAAGTTGACGTGTTGGAAGCAGGAAAAATGGGCAAGCGTAAGAATCTGAGCGACTCTGACAAGGGATAGATTGTGATGGCTTGACGACTGGGTCAGAGCGTCAGAGTGGTTAGTACCTACCAAAAGTGGTCCAAGGAGGATAACCGGTGAACTGGAGACAGGGTCACGGGCGCACAAGACTCACTGATGCATGTGGTGAGCGAAAGCTGGCCCGTCTGATCCGATCCCACAGAAGAGCTACTGTAGCACAAACTGCAGAAAAAGTTAACGCTGCCTATGACAGAAAGGAGTCAGAACACACAGTGCATCACAGCTTGCCGTGTATGGATATGGCATTCATGTGGATGTTGGACACATACCACCTACCTAAACATCGCTGCAGACCAAGTACACCCCTTCATGGCAATGTTCCCTATTGTTCCCTAATGGCACTGGTCTCCAAATTCCCCAAACAAGTCTAATCCATGCAGGCCCCACCTCACAACTTACAGGACCTAAAGGATCTGCTGCAAACGTTTTGGTGCCAGATACTACAGCACACATTCAGAGGTCTCGAGGAGTCCGTGCCTTGACGGATCAGAGCTGTTTTTGCGGCACAAATGGGACCTACACAATATTAGTCAGGTGGTTTTAAAGTTATGGCCGATCGGGATATCTACTAGCTTATTTAGTGACATAACCAATTTATCTCATACATAATATTAACCTAATCAGTTAATTAGCACAGAAGTACTTTAGAAAATGTTTTAAATGAAGAAATTAAAAAAAATAAATTAATTAATAATAATAATAATAATAATAATAATAATACACATTATATACAATAAATATCTATAAATTAAACTTTTGTGCTGCTGTAACAGTCTGAAATAAATACCATCCTAGAGCATTTAGGCAATTTAAAAAAAAAAAAAAAAAAAAAAAAAATCATACTTTTTCCTTTTTTTGCTTTAATAAAGAAGACTTTTGATATAGTAGGATCAGCACCAGTTCATATCTCCGGGTGAAAATCATTACAAACTGTGGATAAAACTGTCGTAAAATGGTAGGGGAAATAAACATGTCTGTCTTGAGCTTAAATTAAAAAAAAAAAAAAAACATTTTTAAATGAATAAAAAGGAAAGTTAAAATGTGGAAGAAAAATCCTCAAGTCTTTTACTTAAGGGTCTCGTGATCGTGACATTTTGCTTTACATGAAACCTCATATCAATGATCCCAGCTCTACTACACTTTCCTTAATCATAACAACTACTTTTCACTGACCGTAGATCAGTTTTATTCTTTCTTTGGGTGCATAAATCACTGTACGTGCTGATCTACAGCCTGAGGCAGCTGGTACTTAATCATCAGAAGACGCGTGCCAAACCTGCCAAGCTGTCTTTGTCACTTCCATAAAAAAAAAGATGAGAAAAGGAAAACGGCGGAGAAAATAATAATAACACGAATGACTAAATGTAAAAAAGCTCATCTCTCTTTATGAGAATTCGAATCGAGAGATTACGTTACGTTCCATGACAGTGATGGCTGAGTTTTGTAGAAAATGTATCAAATAAATAAATAAATAAATAAATATGAAAGAATTATCTGCTCACGGGCCTCTTGATATAAACCCTGTTCAATCAAATCAACACTTAAATGGAACTTTCACAACAGCGTGAAGTTGGTTAAAAGGTCTTACTCCGTAACACACTCTGCCAAAGTTTAAAGAAATTCCAGAAATGATGAGGAAGAAGGTGATTGTAATAACCCTGGGAAGGGTTACAAAGCTATTTCAAAGGCTCTGGGACTCCAAAGAACCACAGTGAGAGCCGTTATCTCCGAACGGAAAAACTCGACACAGTAGTGAACCTTCCCAGAAGCGGCCGACCTTCCAAACTTCCTCCAAGAGCACAGCAATGACTTATCCATCAAGTCACAAAAGAGCCAAGGACAACATCAAAGGACCTACAGGCCTCTCTTGCATCAGTAAAGGTCACTGTTCAGGACTCCACTATCAGAAAGACACTGGGCAAAAATGGCATCCATGGAAGAGTGGCGAGGTGAAAACCACTGCTAACCCAGAAGAACATTAAGGCTCGTCTGAATTTTGCCAAAACACATCTTGATGATCCTCAAACGTTTTAGGGGAATGTTCTGTGGACTGATGAGTAGAAAGTGGAACTGTTTGGAAGACAGGGGTCCCGTTACATCTGGCGTAAACCAAACACAGAATTCCACAAAAAGATCATCATCATACCTACGGTCAAGCATGGTGGTGGAAGTGTGATGGTGTGGGGATGCTCTGCTGCTTCAGGGCCTGGACAACTTGCAACAATTGAGGGAAACATGAATTCTGCTCTCTACCAGAAGATCCTAAAGGAGAATGTCCACTCTTCAGTCCGTAAGAAACTCAAGTGCAACTTGATTATGCAGAAAGGCACTGGTCGAATGTATAGGAGTAAGTCCACCTCTGAATGGCTCAAAACCAAAGCAAAATTAAAGTTTTGGAGTCACCTAGTCAAACTCCTGACTTGAACCGATTGAGATGCTGTGGCAGGACCTCAAACGAGCAGACATAATCAAATCTCTATATACGCAACCATTTCCAGTTTCATAAAAAATTCATTTCCAAAATCCAATTCCAAACCTTTCCATTTGTTACAGCATTGGAATGATTTCTTTTTTCTCGGATATCCGATATTTTTTAGTATCAGACTGACAGCGGATCGATGCGGTCTCTAATTGAACCGTACTCGCTGGTGGGTTTATGTGGTATAGGAAGGATAAAACACTTCGTGGAATGCCGGTACAGAAAAATAATCAACTTCTGAGTAGGTGGTAACAGTAACTCCTATTTGAATCCCATCAACCTTTAGAGCATTTCTGACCTTTAAGTACTTTAAGCTTTTATCCATGCCTGTTTTTGCTTTCATGCTATTTGTCAGTGCCTCCGTGTCTGTATGTGTGTGTGTGTGTGTGTGTGTGTGTGTGTGCGCACATGTGTGTAAAAAAAAAAAAAAAACTCCTCGGCTTGGCTGATGGAGTGATGACAAACCCATTTACTCCTTCTCAGCCCTCCACAGCCACTCTCCTCCCGTCATTTCATTTCACTGCTCTCCTGAACGAACACACTCTCTCTCTCACACACACAGAGACAAAGACACACACTCGCCACCTCCTTCTCTCCAGAGATGAAATATAATAAAACACAGAAAGTGATGAGGAACCGCAGGAACAAAAGATGAAGAGAGAAAACCTGCAACGTTTATTCATCATTTAATGTTCTAGACAAAGGGAAGCCCCTAAAACACTTATAAATGCACGCACACACACACACACACAGACATATTCTTGATGCCACCATAGAATGCACACACACACATTGTGCATTGCAGCGTTTATCGCATGATGTTCAGCAGGGTTCTGTGGCAGCTGTTAACCTCACCTGTCCATCAATCTGCCACTAAACCCCCCCCAACCACCACCCCCTCTCTCACACACACACGTCAATATTTCAGAATTAACACGCTCTAATTAAGCAAGGTGTGGAGGAGAGAGAGTGAATATCAGCGCTGCACTCAGCTCCACACCTGCCTCCTCTAACAGCAGCAGCTGCAGCTCACGGGGCTCCTGTGTGTAATGAGATTACACTCCACTTCGCCGAGTCACCAACGCTGCTTTCTTCCAGTTTTGAAATAACAGAACGGAACATTTGGCAGAGAAATGCGTTTCCGAAAACACTGAGAGGAGTTCTTTCGAACGTTTCACCATCAGGACAATCCACCGCCGTGGTGAGAGCCGACTCTTCTACGGCCGACGAGCTGAACGCTTTCGACACTATCGCGCTATACAGAGAGAAAGAAGCGGCTCTGTTAGCGACGAGAGCGCGATCGCCGTCTCGGATGACGAGGTTCGGAGGGCTCTGAAGCGTGTGAACAGCAGGAAAGCGTCCGGGCCTGATCGGCTAGCTGGTTTGTTCACTTCCATCTTTAACGAGTCCCTAGCTAAGTGTGTGGTCCCCATCTGCTTTAAAAAAATCTGTCGTCATTCCTGTTCCTAAGAACAATAAGCCCTCTTGCCTAAATGACACTCACCACCACAATAGGTCTACTGAGGATGCAATCTCTCATCTCTCACATCCTTCACACCACTCTCACTATAGACTCAGCTCAGCCTTCAACACTAAAGTCTCACACAGGCTGGGCTAAAAGCTCATGGATCTCTGCCTTAATGCCCCTTCTGTGACTGGGTCCTGGACATCCTCACTGGCAGACCCCAGGAAGTGAGAGTGGGCCAGTTTACCTCCAACATAATCACCCTGAGTACCAAAACCACCTGCTCTTCTCTCTCTACACACATGACTGTATATCCTCGCACAGCTTCTCCTCGATCATCAAGTTTGCTGGTAACACGGTGGTTACGGGCCTCAACAACGCCGCCACCGCCTACCTTGACGAGGCGGAGAAACACGTAGCTTGGTGCCAGGCTAACAGTCTCTCCTTGAACGTCAGTAAAACCAGGGAGCTGGTTGTGGACTTCAGGAAGAGGCAGCAGAGGAACTCCACTCCACTCTACTCGAGATCTGTGGGAGCCCCGTGGAGAGACTGAGCAGCTTCAGGTACTGTGGAGTACTCACCTCTGTGGACCTGATCTGGACACATCACATTCAAACTCGGATGATCAAAGCCAGATAACGGTTGTACCATCTGAGACTGCTGAAGAAATTCAGGGTCTCCCCAGCGAAGCGATCCTGAAACCTTTCTATACAGGGACTATAGAAAGTTTAACGACTCTCAGCGTGGTACGGAAACCGCTCAATCCAGGACCTACACTGTGTGTTCCGCTCAGCTGAGTGCATCTCCGGGTCTGCTCTCCACTCTCTGCACGACATACACGTCCAGACCATCGTCAAGAGCTGCGAAAATCATCAGAGACTCCACCCACCACAGTAACGGTCTGTTCAGCCAGCTGCAATCACGCGAGCGCTCCCGTGGTCCGATGGCTAAAACCAAGAGGGCCGGGAGCAGCTTCTTCTCTCAGGCCATCAGACTCCTCAACACGGACATGTCCTCCATACAGATCCCTTAGGACTCCATAAAGACTCTACAGTCACTCTGAACATCAAACATCCCGCTTACTTTGTACATCCCTTTTCATAATTCTTATCTCTTATCATATTTTCTATTACTTCTTATTATTTCTATTCATTCTGTTTTTTATTTTAATTTAGTATTTAAAACACGAAAGAAGAGTAGGCCAGGTTTTCATTCCACCACAAGTTATATACTGTATATAACTGTGTATGTGACAAATAAAAATCTTCAATCTTCAATCATTTTATTCACACCGTGTACAAGTTCTCTGTCCATACCGAGACCGAAACGAGTTATAATCAATCGGGGACGTCACAGAACTATTATATCCAGCTCTGTTCATGTTTCCCGGGTTTACGTATCGGCCATGAAAAGCACACGTGAACACACTTACGCTACTCTTTATAATGTTAGCCAGCTGATCAAGAGCAACATACTGGGTAAGAGCTGTTTGGAGAGCTCTCAAAAGAGTAATGAGTAATAGCCCTCATGCTAAGTTTGATGATTTTAAGATGTTTAACCAGGTTAGCTGTTTCGGAGGAAGATGCTGTAGTTCCTACTCTCGAAATTTTCACGTATTTTGATCGGCATCATCGTTAAATACGTCCAGACCGCAGACCGTGTCATCTGTTCATTAGCACAACAGCTTACATCACAGCGTAAGTATTTTTACAAGTAAATTAGCATGGTATTGTATCGCTAACTGATAGCATGATCAGTGTCGTGGTCTCCCTACACTCCGGCATGCACCTTTACACATTTGCTGGTCACACAACTACAAACATAACAGTGCTGTGGTATAACACACTTCTTTTTTTTTTTTATTTTATTATTATTCTTGGACATTTTAACTGTGTTGAATTTATCCCACAAACCCTTGAGTTGATCGAGAACGACATTAATTCCTATTCCAACGTTCTTCCGTCACCTGACACCTACAAAGTCTACTTCTTTCATTCCAAGCTTTAGTGACCACCTGAGGAAAAATTGAGACGCTAGTCTTGCTCCAAAACAGTGACAAAAATCGCATTTAGAAGATAAAGGCGTTCAAAACGTACCGTCTCTCTCTCAGCCACCGATACGGATCAACAGCTTTGATGACATCGTTCTGCACTTCGGCTTCTCGTCAGATTTTCTGTCCGATCCAACGCTCTCTGGAATCTGAAGTGTCCCGCGCCCCGACATTATAAAAATCCACGGTACTAACTGTCAAGTACGGCTTAACCTGGGCTGTGAGACGAGTTATACGCTATTGGCGGTTTTAAAAAGGTGGAGGAGCCACTGGATATGTCCCGCCCTGACTTCCTGTTTCGATGGAAATTACGTCAACACATCGAAAGAAACTTCGCTTGGTATTTTAAGCGATATCGTCTGTAAGCATTAGTAGCGAGCATTTCCCTTGAAAGTGGACTGAACAGACAAAACTTGTCTCAAATACACAAGACATAAATAAATAGACGTTCTGTACTACATGATTCATAGCATTTAGATAAATTAGAAGTACTGGAATGAGAGTTTTGAATGTGAGACTGAAAAATAAATAAATAGATAGATAGATAGATAGATAGCTGACCTGTAGGACGGTCTGGATCTTGGCAGAGACGTCGGCCTGCTCGTAGAGCTTGATGCCCTCCTGAGCGCCGCTGGGAGACACCACAATCTGCTGCAGATGGTTCAGGACGATGCTGTGAGCTGTAGCGACGGCGTTAAACTTGTCAAAGAGCAGCTCCAGCAGTTCCAGGAGCAGCCTGAGGGTGGCAGCACACAGAGCGAGAGAGAGAGAGAGAGAGAGAGAGAGAGAGAGAGAGAGAGGGAATTAATACAGGCATGTCGAACGACAGGGTGACCTTTTCGTGACACCGACTCCTCCGCTGCTTCTCCTCCACTTGATAAGAGCGTCGTTCAGCCTAATTCTCGAGTAAACCTTCAGAGACGCTTCCACCTGAACTGAAGGGCCCCGGTACTTTCTAATGAACACAGAGACAGCAGGGTGTTGACAGGATCTCCCCGCTGAGCTACAGCAGATGTTCACCAACAACAATTAGCGACATCTGTCAAGATCGCCCGGGCCGCTAGGGGGACCAACATCTGTCTGAGGTTCGTCTTCAGTGGCACGGTGGGACACTTCTGGAGCTCAAGGATTTCACAAAGCTGCCTCGCTTGGATGATAGAGGGGGGGGAAATTAAAGGAGGTGGAGAAAAAAGGCAGGAGGCAAAAAGAGTGTAAGAGAGTTTTGGGATGGTGTGTGTGGGCAATATGATGATAGAAGACAATTTTTGAAGAGATTGCAGGAAACTTTTTTGAGATGTGTGCAAACAATTACGATTCTTAATTTACTAATGAACAATATGACATGCTTTTTATCCGTTTATAGCTACATTTAATGCTGTGGAATGACCATGAGTCAAGGCCCTGTAAATGAGGTGTTACTACAGAAACAATCAGAATCAAACAATTAATTGCTTCCTGCACTGTAATACAGCTTTCTGTAAACACTATATTAATATGCATTCTGATTTGACTAACACACTGTCAGGGAGACACACTCTCAGATTGAGAGAGACACACTCTCAGAGAGAGACACTTGCTGAGACACTCTCAGAGAGACTTGCACTCTCAGAGAGAGAGAGAGAGAGAGAGAGAGAGAGAGAGAGAGAGACTTGCACTCTCAGAGAGAGAGAGACTTACACTCTCAGAGAGAGAGAGAGAGAGAGAGAGAGACTTACACTCTCAGAGAGAGAGAGAGACTTACACTCTCAGAGAGAGAGAGAGACTTACACTCTCAGAGAGAGAGAGACACTTACACTCTCAGAGAGAGAGAGACACTTACACTCTCAGAGAGAGAGACTTACACTCTCAGAGAGAGAGAGAGAGAGAGAGACTTACACTCTCAGAGAGAGAGAGAGAGAGACTTACACTCTCAGAGAGAGAGAGAGAGAGACTTACACTCTCAGAGAGAGAGAGAGACTTACACTCTCAGAGAGAGAGAGAGAGAGAGACTTACACTCTCAGAGAGAGAGAGAGAGAGACTTACACTCTCAGAGAGAGAGAGACTTACACTCTCAGAGAGAGAGACTTACACTCTCAGAGAGAGAGACTTACACTCTCAGAGAGAGAGAGAGACTTACACTCTCAGAGAGAGGGAGAGAGAGAGAGACTTACACTCTCAGAGAGAGAGAGAGAGAGAGACTTACACTCTCAGAGAGAGAGAGAGACTTACACTCTCAGAGAGAGAGAGACACTTACACTCTCAGAGAGAGAGAGAGACACTTACACTCTCAGAGAGAGAGAGAGAGACACTTACACTCTCAGAGAGAGAGAGAGAGACTTACACTCTCAGAGAGAGAGAGAGAGACTTACACTCTCAGAGAGAGAGAGAGAGACTTACACTCTCAGAGAGAGAGAGAGACTTACACTCTCAGAGAGAGAGAGAGAGAGACTTACACTCTCAGAGAGAGACATGCTGATACACACCCTCAGACACGCTCTCTCTCTTGCTCTCTCTCACGCTCGATATGTAGTATACAAGCACGCCTCATCGTCTACACTGGTGTTTCCATAGCAACAAGGCTCCTATGTTTAAACGAGCTGTTGGAGACGTGAGCACAGAAACACAGGTATGATTCTAGCGAAGATGAGATGAGAGTAAAGTCAGATGTGTTGTATGTGAGGTGAGCACGTTACAATGAATGA
This sequence comes from Ictalurus furcatus, assembly GCF_023375685.1. Classification (NCBI taxonomy): domain Eukaryota; kingdom Metazoa; phylum Chordata; class Actinopteri; order Siluriformes; family Ictaluridae; genus Ictalurus; species Ictalurus furcatus. The sequence goes on from NC_071273.1 coordinate 21,150,027, forward strand.
ATACCCACACATGCACAGACAAACACACTAACACACACACACACACACACACACACACACACACACACACTCTTTGCACATTCAAAATATGAAGAAAACGGTGCACGTCTTCGGTGCTTCGGACACGTCAGGCGAACGCTGATCAGTTTAACATTGTAGATATTTAAGAACATCTTTAAATGTTTTTGCCAACAGTTATTATACTGTTCCAACATAGTATTAGCACCCCCTGTTGGTAACAGGAAGTGACGCTTCTTGTTACCAATAATGGCTCGTCTTTACTGATAGCATGTTAGGAAGTCGAGCAACCGACGTTGCCCCACCCTTGGTGCTTGGACCCGCTAGTCGCTGCGTGCAGCTATATTTCAAGTACATTTTTGCCTTCCTATGTCTTTTTTTTTTTTTTTTTTTTTTTTTTTTGTTTACACAGTACACATCCTTTTACTTAAGTACAATTTCTCTTCACTTTTTTCCACCCCTGTTCTATCCTAAAGTAACTTTTCCCAGTAATGTTCAGGAGAAACTCAATATTTTTGAGCTTTAGGGATTTTTGGCTGTACAGAAATAAGATATTTCTTTATAAAAAAAAAAAAACTAATAATAAAAAAAAACTATTGAGAACCAACAAAAAGTCTTTTAAAGTTTTACTCCATGTTCATTACGCTTATGGGGACGTCTAGTACTTGTTGGGGGGGGGGGGGGGGGGGGGGTTGGACAAAACATCCAACAAGCACACGTAGTGGTATGAGATTCAAGACCCAAAACCCTTTACGTTCCCACAGCAATAAAGAAACAGAGCGCAATATCCAACTAAAAGAGTTTTCAGTTATTTCGCGCTCGGTGTAATGGACCACAGGAGTCGAGCGAGAGTGTCAGAATGCAGAGAAAAGCAGGATAATAACGGTTTGAGAGAGCCGAGTTCATTTCTGCCCTGGGTAAGTGCTCTCTTAAGTGCCATCATTATCTCCCTTCTCTTTCCACTGCTTTTGTTTCTCTCTGCTACTCGCGATACTTAAGGAAATGCAGGCTGGGGTAGTTTTATGGATTACACCATTTGTCTAAATGAGGGAGTTATGAATAAGATGTGAGAAAGGCTACCATCGATCCCACAAGGCCTAACAGGAAAGACTGTGTGGAGGAGACGGAGGGGGGGAATAAAATGGATACTCAAATAGACAGAAACACAAACACTTGGGAGAAGAGTACAGCAAAACATTTGTCTTTCATATATATTTATACGGACGAACAAATTAGGGGGGGAAAAAAACTAAAATCGAGAGCAACCGTATTAATTGATCATTGTTAACCTGACTCGGGAATAATGTACGATGTAGAGAAGGACTCCTTTTTGAAATAAATACTTTTAATATTCCAGCTAGCAGGACAGAATACACGCAACGCTCTACGGCAACTTGTTCAAACCAAGACACCAAGTCCAAAATTGCTGTTCTGGTGCCCATTGTGTCAAACCTGGTTTCTGCATTGTTGTAATCAGCTCAAATTTAAGCTAGCTAATTCGAAAACAGGTCAAAGTCTGACGATCTTTAATTAAGACATTACATGGATGGTGCCTGATATACCAAAGCCATATCTTCCTGCAGTGCTTGGTTTCCCACTGAAGCTAAGCAGGGTTGAGTCTGGTCAATAGCTGGATGGGAGACCTCCTGGGGAAACTAAGGTTGATGCTGGAAGTGGTATTATTGAGGCCAGCAGGGGGCGCTCACCCTGTGGTCTGTGTGGGAGGATGATCGTACTAAAGATTCGAAGGTAATGATTCAAGGTTATGGCTGAGCCACTGGTTCTGATTTCTGTTCATTCTTTACCCAGGCTTATGCCAGCATATGTGCGCTTCACTGTGTTACCTTGGCTGGTTGTCCTGTGCCAGGCTCTCTCCTCTCTGGTAGGCGTGGTCTGCGATCTGGGTGGTGGATCTTTTAAGGATCTGCTTGAGTTCTGGCTCCAGGCGCTCCATGATGGCGTTAATGGTCTCTGGGATCTTCTTGAGTTTGGCCAAAGCTTTGATCAGGATCCCCATAAACTCGGCGCTGTTCTCCTCTGGGTCCGCGTCTAGATCATCCTGCAAATCTCGAACTACACACAGAGACACGCACGCAGTAATTAATCAAATTAATCAAATAATTAACCACACCTGTATTAAATAGAAACTTTTGGCACCACTGATGCCAAGCTATCACATACTTGAACCCTCCTATTATGTGATGGGTCAATTTGACCCACATTTGAGATGTCTGAAATACCGATTCTCTCTTTTTCCTCTTTGAAATTTTTTTACTTTCCTCATTTAGAACCTCATTTAGGTTACTGTTTTAATCTGTTTTTGTGTGTAATTAAACTGTGGAAGTCGTTTTCAACCCATAACATAATGGATGTAACTTTTTTCCCCCAAAATATTAGGAGGGTTAAATGTTCAGCACGATGCACAGCACTATACGCAAATTTAATTCATTATTTAATCATCTATCCTTACAGCACTAATAACCAATCGCTCTCCAGACCTGATTCCAAGCCAAATCCTTCGTCTTTCACGCTCTTCCCGTCACTACATCACCGTTCTAATTTTTATTCCCCGTGCCTGCTAATTTCCCCTCAATCCACTCTAAATGTTTATGGCAATTTGATGAACTTTGTCGACTGTAGTTTGCACAATAATTACTGCAATTATCACCTTAAAAAAATGAGGAGCATCGAGGCCATTAGACAGAACAGTGGGTGACAAAAGGAAGAACCCCCTCGGCACTGAGAGAAAGCACTTTTCTTTTACTGGCACCATTCGATTACACCTGAAGCACTGCCAGCCTCAGTAATTGCACGCTTTTCATTCAGCGCTAGGATAAAGTGCAGTTAGCGCAAGAATTACTTTGGCCCTGGGTGTGCTTTAGCAAATTTTATTATTTTTTTTTAAAAGAAAAACAAAAAAAAAAAGAGGCAATTAAAAAGAGGAAATGTAATCAATTGATGGACAGCAGGAGTTACAGGGACGGAGAGAGAGAGAGAGAGAGAACCTTCTTAAAAATAAAAATTCTTAATCCTTAGTTATTTTTGAAACTTTTATTCACTTTTTTTAGGCATTAGGTTTTTTTTTTAGGCTTTAGGTATTTAGGCACCATTTTTCTTTCTTTTTAATTATTAACATTTTTTAATCCGGAAATCCTAACCTACACGGACGCGTCATTGTAGACTTACGTTCATCATGATTCATAAAACAGTGTTTTTATAGAACAAGTTTGATTATTGTGCATTTCTTGATACGTGCGCATATTTGTGAGGGCTCTGTTAAACGGAAATGTCACCTTTATCCCATGATGCACTGTGACACTGTGACTCCATTCATCATTTCCTAGCTTAACAGCTGGAATAAAAGCCTAAATATGTTTTTAACCCTTTCATGCATATGGACAGTCCGTTTAAAGCTCACGTATAAGATCACCTTCAAATCAGTTTAGAGAATTACTGTAATTTAACAAACTTCTGTAGCTCTTTAAACCATTTGTTGTCGTCAGTCTTTAATAACCTTCTACAGAATACAACAAAATATAACAAAAAAATTTGGGGGGGGGGGGGGGGTTTGACAGACTCCACTGAGCACCTTATTTTGTATATTTGGAGTTCTTTTCTTTTTAACCTTCTTGCATCATACAACAGTCCTAATCTTTGGCAAATATTTTAGCACTGAATGTTAAACATTTTTGGAGATTGGAAGGTTTATTTATCTTTTTTAAAATTATTATTATTATCATCATTATTATTATTTCAAGTGTAATATTTTATCCTTTTATTACTCATGGTATTTCTGCACATTGGGTCTGTTTACGCCTGGTCACTTCACGCGTTTTCTCTGATCGGATAGCTATCCCGTTGTGAAAAGACCAGGTGTAAATGCTTTCCAAAACGCATTCGAGACGGATTTACATCCGATCGCTCAAACCACATCAGGAGGTGGACTGGGACGCGTTCCAGACGAAACCGGACAAGTCTAAACACATCTGGTTGTTGAAATAAAGCATACGTCAGCGCTTTTCTCCTCCCAAACGGAGATGGAGAGGAGTCAGCCTCTCAGCCTGAGTCGTGTCAGCCTGCTCGTTAAATTGCTTTGCAGGCTGACACGATGATAATCGAAGGTCCGGCGCTCCATTCGGAAACTTGTTTGGACAGCCAGTCTCGTTCGGTAAAAGAAGCCAGGACTATATTTTCCCACCAGTGTTGACTCTGGACGAGCTTTCATCCAGGTATCTCGCTGGGTTTTAAAGTTTAGTACTTCCGACAGCGAAAATGTCGCACATAATAAGTGCTAAGTGCGTTTTCGTTTTCTTTTCGCCTGCATTCGCAAACCCAAACAGAGAAAAATAACAACGGCTGGCGTTTCAGTTCAGCGGAAACGTGTATTCGCATCGTAGAGGATCGGCTTCATGTCCGTTTAGCTGAAACGCATCATGTGCTGAAGTGTAAATGGAACCGTTTGAACAAATCAGATCGCTATCCCATCAGAGAAAATGCATCAAGTGACCAGGTGTAAACAGACCCTTAGACAATCCGTTTATTTTTAATAGAAGTGATGTTAAGACAAAGTAAAACCTCATGTGCCACTCTGGCATAGATAAGAGCGTCTGCCAAACGCCATAACTGTAACTGTAAAAGTCATATGTTGTGCAGTTTACATTATCTGTACATGCTTATAAACAATTTATACATGAACGGGTTAAACAAGATGAACAGATGCATCAAGGAGAAAGTCGACCAACACATTTAACGCTAGCTATTGAGGACGGTGTTTAGCTAAATGAGGTTTTAAATTTTGTTTTTTAAATTAATCTGCTTCTAAAAACAACAATTTTGCGGCTAAACGAAGGCAGTTCAGGTTAGAGGACGGTTAAGCGTGCAGCCACGGTTAAGGGAAAGTGAAAGAGAAGAACCCTGCGAATAGTTTAAGATCATTTACTCTAATAGTTTGGTTGTTATTAGTAAGAGCTAGCTAATATCCATTAATAGCAAAGTAAGTTTTTCAGAGGCATCAGTAATTCTCACCCATTACTAAAATAAATACGTAATGTTAGCCAAGTCGAACGTAAACTATACGGTCAAAAGTTTGTGGACACCAACATCAACAAGCGTCGCACTCGCGTGTTTGTTAAACATCCGAATTTAGTCCGCATTTTTATTATAATAAGCTCCACTCTACACTCTCCACTCAGCACGTTATTAGAGTAAAAGACGTTCTTTAAGCATCGTTCACGTCGTCATTTATGACGGGGGGCGGCTCGCTGTTCTAATCGTAGAATTTAACACGTTACATCAGTTTATCGGTTTTGATTTTTACACGAGCGCACGTTTTTTTCCCCCCCACAGTCTGTACGTGGATTGGCGTGTTTACTAGGGACCGACGTTAAAGAAAAAAAATGAATAAATCTCATCGTGTACACCGGTAACGCTTTTGTATTTTATATACTTACGCTTGCCGTGAAAGCACAGAAATAAACGCTCGCATTTCGAAGTAAAGCTCTATTTAAACAAAGCTAATGAATGAAATAAACGTTCATTTATCATGACGTCATGACGGATTACTGCAGTCAACCCCCCGAGGGCTCCAGAAGACAGCTTGTGTGTGAAGAAGGGAATTAGTTAATAACTCAGTGAAATGAGCATTGTTATAATGGTGGCCATGTCTGAAATAACAGCTCTGGGACAGCAGATGTGGGAGAAGCGGACGGCGGAGCTGATAAAAGCAGCGGGGTTCCCCTGAGGAGGCGAGCCCACACAGGGCTAACGAGGCCTTCACCCCCCCACTGTGTCGACAGTTCATGCTGCTTAATAACCCCCAGAGCAGTGCTCGAGTGCTCCACACTCGTTACAGCTGTTACTGGAACATAATATGACTGTATCGGCATTATACACGTGGAAAGGGGAGGAGACACCACATGCATGCTAACGTGAACATTTTACGTCTGTAAATAGGTTTCCACGCTTACGTAGTAAGGTGCGTATCTTTAAGGCCTAATACTCACAATTACAGGCGTGAAATGGGAATTTATTTTTTCATGTCATGACAGGAGTGAAAGACAAAATTCAGGGTGAATTTTTTTTGTGGCATGATATTATTATGTAATAGATATTTTATTATAATACAGATGGGTTTTGTTTGTTTGTTTGTTTGTTTTGATCCAGGAGAATCCCGATTACAAAATAACAATAATTTGAAATCATTTTTTTTCTTAAAAATCGGAAAACTTCTTGGGAGATTATAGTTGATTACGAAACAAAAAAAAAAAAAAAAAATCAAGAATTTAATATCTTTTGTAAATATTTAAATGTTTTTTTAAATCAGAAATCTAATTACTTTTACAGTTTTAATTTAAAATAATTGTAATTTTTTTAACAAAATATCTAGGGAGTTTTGATTAAAAAAAATAATAAAAAAAAAAGAATTATGTAATGTTTTTATCTAAAAACCTACAGGAAAAAATGACTTTTTTTTACAACGAATATTATATATTTTTTTTGTCAAACATCTAAACACAGAAAAAAAAAACATGAATTTGATCGTACGACCCCAATTCCAAAAAAGTTGGGACGCTGTGTAAAATGTAAATAAAAACGGATAAAATAACAATCTCATAAACCTGTATGTTATTCACAGTAGAACATAGAAAACATATCAGATGTTTAAATTGAAGAAATGTACCATTTTAAGGAAAAAAAATAATAAGGTAATTTTGAATTTGATGGTCGCAACATGTCTCAAAAAAGTTGGGACAGGGGCAACAAAAGGCTGGAAAAGTAAGTGTTTGTAAAACAGCTGGAGGAACATTTTGCAACTAATTAGGTTAATCGGCAACAGGTCAGTAATAACAGTGCGGCACAAACAGTTGTGCCCGGTTTTTTAAATTTTACAAGTTTTATATAAAAGAATGTTTATATTTGTAACACTCAGTTTGTGCATTTTATTTTTAATAAACAAAAAAAAGGGTACTGAAAATTTGCCCCGCCCCCTTCAATCTGACTGATCATTTAATTGAAAAAATTATTCGCCGATTAATCGATTATGAAAATACTCGTTAGTTGCAGCCCTATTTTAAATACTTTTTTTTTTTTAAACACTTCTTTTCCATAAAATGAAAAACTAAAGATATTCTGTTAATGTTAACAGGTCTGGAGATATATACACAGTACAGTAAATAATGATAAAGGAGAAGAAAATAAAAAGCTGCATCGTATATAAGCCGTCACTTCTATAAAACAAGCCCCATCTGTCTGAGTGCTTTAAGACCCTGAAGTGTGTGAAGGGATGAATGTATTATTATGGCTGCTAAGAGTGGGTTTTTTCTTCCCTTCTTTATTTCTAGGTTTTCGTTGATGTAATTTTCTTACTGCTGGATGCTGATGGAGTGCTGAACTGGGACGTCTCGGTGAGTTTCCGTGGAGTCAGGCTGCTGACTTCCAAAACGGACGAGTCCTTTGGCGCAGACCTGAGAAAAAGAAAGAAAAGAAAAGAAAAGAAAAGGTGAGGAAAGGAAAAATTAGGGAAAAGCGAGTATAGCTATGTAGAACAGGCGGCAGGTTTACCCTTATAAGTCCGTCTCAAGGATCTTAACAAGGCTTGCGGAAAAAAAAAAAACAACAGGAAGTGTTTGATTTCGATTCGGACCAATCAGAATCCGGAACACAAAACATTTTCACTTGTACGTTAGAGAGGCATAAAGAGAGATGTTTGGCTGTCAGCGTGTCAAAACGAAGCGCTGAGCTCGTCAAGTAAATGAACTGAAACACTAAAGAGATTGAGAGCGATGTAATACCTTTGGCGAGCTCCGTTATCAGATTTAGACTTAGACCAGAGCATTACCGCATGGTGACAACGCTCACTCGCATGCCATAAACTCTGTTACTCTGATGCCTTTATTAAACCCGTCACACGCCATCACCGACGTCCTGAAGCAGCAACGCACGTGCTCCTGTGTGGCTTAGCTGGAGAGGTTCGTCGAATTTATAGGATTAACGTTCTGAAATATGACCGCGCTGCTTCGCTTCAGCTCAGTTCATGACGTTCAGCAGGAAATCTGAGTTTTAAACCAGAGTAAATCATATCCTCTACGATATGGACCCTTTTCACATGACGTCCGTTCTAACTCCAAGCGGCGTACGGTTACGTTCTAAACATGATAAAGGATACAAATTCTTCACTGAGCAGTACCTGTTTGATTATACAGGTAAGCATTTTTGTCCTGTCCCCGCCCAGATTACATTAGCGGAGGAGTTAGGATAACGGTTAGGTTTCTCTTCTGCAAACAAAAAGTCTTCAAGTCCTTATTCTTGAGTAATTTACTGTAATAGAGACCACGAACTCTTCTTCCGATCGTGTTTCCATATTACTGACATCAGCATCAGAGTGTGTATTGTTAGATAAAAGTCGGTAACGTATTCATGGTTAACGCTGTGAGATTATACTTTAATATAAAAAGCAAACACTGGTTAGTCAACTCACCCTGAAAGGAGTAAGCGGTAGAAGATGGATGGATGGATGGACGGTTAGTAAACCCGCGGTGACACGGGCCGAGAGCGATGCATATTTTTCTCGCTGCTGCTAGCTAGTCTACTTTCCCCATCCAAGGCAGTTACACGTTCAAGTTTACCACGTTAAAATGGTAAACTGGAAACGATCGTTAACGTCAGCAAAACGTAAATACGCAAAACATTATTATTCAGAACTTTACCTTTCGTGTTTCGTTTTGTTAGTTAGCACGTTCCTACGTTTTCCTGAAGTAATGGTAAATGGTCTGCACTTACATCGAGATTTTTATGTAACCTTAGCGGTTACAAAGTGCTTTACAGTGGTTCTCATTCACCCATTCACACACACACACACACTCACTCACCGATAATAGCAGAGCTGCCATGCAAGGCGCTAACTTGCCATCGGGGTTCAGTGTCTTGCCCAAGGACACTTCGGCATGTGGAGTCACGTGGGCCGGGAATCAAACCGCCAACCCTACGATTAGTGGACAACCCGCTCTACCACCTGAACCATAGCCGCCCAGTGCGGAAGTACATACACACGTACAGATACATATACGGGCGAAAGTCCTCTAACGTCATTGTGAAAAGAGACTATTAACGAGGAATAAAATGCCTGCCTAAAGTCCAAAGTCTTACACTTTGTTATTCAATAATCAGCCAGAACTTTAAAACCACTGACAGGTGACATGAATAACATTGATTATCTCGTTACACCGGCACCTGTTGATGGGTGGGGTATATTTATTAGGCAGAAAGTGGAGTCAGGTCTCGAAGTTGACGTGTTGGAAGCAGGAAAAATGGGCAAGTGTAAGGATCTGAGAGACGTTAACAAGAGCCCGATTGTGATGACTAGACGACTGGATCGGAGCGTCTCCAAAACTCCAGGTCTTGTGGGGTGTTCCCGACATGCAGTGGTCAGTACCTACCAAAAGTGGTCCAAGGAGGACAACCGGTGAACCGGAGACAGGCTCATGCTCTCCCAAGGTTCACTGAAGCACCTGATCTCTTTCACCAGGTTAACGCGCCCTGCCACACTGCAAAAATTGTTCAGGAACGGTTTGAGGAACACGGCCAAGAGTTCAAGGTGTTGACTCGTCTACATGCGAATACTAAACTCGGTAACTAGCAGAGAAACCGAGTGGTTTTTAATAATAAATACAATACAAATACTGTCACGTCCCACCTCACACATATGGATGGATATAAAAGGACAGACGTCGAGGGGTTTGTTTTTTTTTGGGGGGGGGGGGTTTGTTCCAGAGAAACTCCACTTCCACGACACGTTTTTGAAAGAGCAGAAAACACACAAGCCCAGCTGATGCTGCTTTACGACCCTGACTAATAAATCACTTTGTCTCATGAAAGCCGTGAGCTGTAATTGCAGGGCCGTAAATACGGACTAAACACACCGCCGCGCTCCTGAGATCAAAAAAAAAAGAAAGAAAAAAAAAAAGGAAAAAAAAAAGCGCGGCACAGCACCACACGCACAGCAGGGTCGCCAACCTGCATTAGCTTAATGCGCTACACCATGGAGACTTAACGAACACAAAGGAATTAGCATTGCAGGATGGCGGTGTGGAACTGCTGGCCGACACGCGGGTGTGTAATCTCCAGGCGACTGCTGTGAGGAGGCTGCTGCTGCTGGAAGAAGAAGAAGAAAAAAAAATGGTGCATTATGATTCCTCTCATACTCCTCCGCTCGCCTGTGCATCAGTTATCCGTGTTTGCGCTGAACAGCACGATGTATGGAAACAGGCAGAGGGCAGGAGCTAGTCTCGGGTCGACACGGATTAACGCTAAAACCGCGTAAAAATAGAAAGTGCTCAGGGTTTAGCTGCGGACTGGGGTCGAGTCGTAAAATAAAATTAAATTAAATTAAATACAGCTACATGGAGGGTTCAAATGGTTGAGAAATAATTAGTCTATAGACAAAATATTCATAAAAAAAAAACATGAACGCATTGCAAACCACAGAGTCTTTTCCACGTTTTCATTACTGTAGTTGAATATACAGTGTGTACGACTACACTAACGCATGTGCAGGGTGAAGCTCACGGATGAATGGTGATGCTAAAATAGTTCAACAGATGTTAAAAGCTAGAAGAGTGTAAAGGTTAAGCGTGTAAAGGTTAAAAGACTAAAAGTTTATAATATGTAAAGAGTAATTTTTAACCTCAGTGTTTAAAACATTTTAAATGTTCAAATATTGCTATGATATTCATTATCCAATATGAATAATTATCCTTTTCCGGTTGGTTGCTAGGGTGTTGCTAAGTGCTTACAATGATATTTCAGGTGGTTGCTATACTAAGCCAGCTTTTTGCTAGGTCATTGCTAGCATGTTCGTAGATGGCCGGTATGATATTCCAGGTGGTTTCTAAAGAGTTGCTAGGTGGATGTTATGCTAAGCAAGTTTTTTGTTGCTAGGTGGTTGCGGTCATATTTCAACTGGATGCTAGGGTGATTCTAGGCGGTTGCTATGCTAACCCAGTTGGTGCTGCTAGACGGTTGCTATCATATTGGACTAGGTTGCTAGGGTGTTGCTAGGTGGTTGCCATGTTAACCCAGTGGTTGCTAGGGTGATTCTAGGTGGATGCCACACTAACCCAGTTGGGTGTTTCTAGGTGGTTGCTATTATATTGAACTAGGTGGCTAGGGCGTTACAAGGTGGTTGCTATATTATCCCAACTGGTTGCTAGGGTGTGGCTAGGTGGTTCATATTCTAACCCAGTTGTTAGAATGTTAAAGAACCCTATTGGCTCAACAGCGACAAATCCTGCTTTTTACAAGCGGACAGATAAATACACTCCACGTTTCTGTGAAACTCTGCGCTTCAGTAAGCCGCACAACAGTGCAATTTCACACACGAGCACGTGTTTAAACATGCCGTAAGCGTGAGCCGTTATTCCTCGTCACAGCCCGATTACACCACAATAACCACCAAATGATTTATTATTCTCCTAAATGACTGCATTTAATAACACCAACATTTCTGTTTCAGATTAGACATAATCTCCAGACCCATCTGCACTATTTTAATTTTTTATCCCCCCCCACGAAATAATCCCATTACGAACATGCCGTTTCTGTCTGATTTCCGTAATAAGCTTAGCGAGTGACGACTGCCAGTCACTTTACTGTTAATTACGCACGGCATTTCCTCATGACAAAAAAAAAAAACAAGTCCACTAAAGCAATTTCTAATGCAAATGAGGAAATTATCATATTGCAATGTAAATAATAAATAAATAAACAGAAATGATTGAGAAGCCAAGACAGCACTCATCAATCAGCGTATACTACAGTATTACAGGTCTGGTCTACATCAAAGGAAAAATAACAATAATCTTGCACAACTTACATGGCACCTGGTGTAAAGCAAAAGCGGTCCTTTTTCCTGACACTTTCATCCGAAAAGCGCTTTACAGAAGAGATCGTAGGCACTGGTATCTAATTAAAGTACTACTAGTACCATAAACAACGAACACACGTTATTAGAGAGCATGTTGTTGAAATGATTCAGTAAGGCGTCATTTATACACATCACCCACCAACAACTATTTATTCCACAGCGCTGCTGAATTCTCCATCCTGATTGGTCAGAAGGTGCAGCTCGGAGGTAGCACGGCTGAGTACAGCTAAAAGGTCTCGTTTACCAACAAACTTGACTGCGAAACAATTTCACGTAACTGAAACGAAACGATTTCACCAATTCAAGTTGTTTTCCGTGCAAAAAAAAGAAAGCACACATTTTGCAACAAAATCAAGCAATTTTGGCTGCAACACTCACGCAAAAAAAAAAAAGACAGAACGAGAGTCTCGAGAAAAGTTCCGCTTGGTAGTGTTTGGTTTTGGTAGAACTAGTGTGATTCATTTTTCCATTCAAATATCTAGTGTGTAAGAGTGTGTGTGTGTGTGTGTGTGTATAAAAGAGAGTGTGTGTGTGTATGTGTGTGTAAAAGAGTGTGTAGGTGTGTGTGTGTATAAAAGAGTGTGTATGTAAGTAAGAGTGTGTGTGTGTATGTATATAAAAGAGTGTGTGTGTGTGTGTGTGTGTGTGTGTGTGTGTGTGTGTGTGTGTGAGAGAGAGTGTGTGTGAGAGAGAGAGAGAGAGCGCGCAGGCTCACCCTCCGAGCCGTCCTTTGTCCTTGCCCCGCTGGCCCACGCGGCTGGTGGACTTGATGTAGAGGTGGCGGTGCAGCTCATCGATCAGCACCAGATGAATGTTGAGCTTCTTGCTGTGCAGCTCCAGCCGCAGGTCACTCAGACCCTCCACCTGCAGCAGAGGCCCCTCCAGAGACTTCACCGCCGACACCTGCGTGCACACACACACACACCACGCTGAATTCACTGCTAAGGGCAAAAAGAAATAAATCAGGGAATGTGTTCAATTCAAACAAATGGCTGATGTAGGACTATTTTAAAGCTTTGATATTTCATGTTACGATATTCCAGGTGGTTGCTAGGGTGTTGCTAGCTAGTTGCTATGATATTCCAGATGGTTGCCAAGGAGTTGCTAGGTGGTTGCTATGCTAAGCCAGTTGGGCGTTGCTAGGTGGTTGCTCTGTTATCCCAGCTGGTTGCTAGGGTGCTTCTAAGTGGTTGCTATGCTAATTCAGTTGGGTGTTGCTAGGTGGTTGCTATGCTAACCCAATTTGGTGTTGCTAGGTGGTTGCTATCATATTGTACTAGGTTGCTGCTAGGTGGGTGCTATGTTATCCCAGTTAGTTGCTAGGGTGATTCAAGGAACATGCTATGCTAACCCAGTTGGGTGTTGCTAGGTGGTTCCTATCATATTGAACTAAGTTGCTAGGGTGTTGCTGTCATCCCAGCTGGTTGCTAGGGTGCTTCTAAGTGGTTGCTATGCTAACCCTGTTGGGTGTTGCTAGGTGGTTACAATCATATTAGATTAGGTTTCTATGTTATCCCAGGTGGTTGCTAGGTAGAACTATTTTAAAGATCTGATATTTCCTAAATAAACGAGCAATAACACCTGCCACATGGTGAGTAAAATATAAAACACTGTGCTTGCATACAAGACAAAAAGATGTCTGTGGTCTGTTTAGAGAAAAATAAATACGTTCTTATAAGAACTGTATGTAAATGAATACCATTTTATTGTTTATTCAATATTATTAAATTATCTTGCCGTGTAAATATAAGTATAAAATATATATTTTTATAAATCTAAACTTCTTGGACGCCTCATTCAGCTGCACACGTGACACTTTATTTATCCAACCAATAAAAAGTGAAGTCTTCATGTGCGTAGGTTCTAAGTGCATATTTAAGAGTATCGTAAAAAAATGTATAGGAATGAAATTATGTGCTCAAACTATATGATTCATAGAGATTAATGGAAGAGCAGCACCGGCGCAGTTATATAAAAGCCAATACTCGCACATTTACATACAACAAAGAGATATATTAGGAAGGCTGTAGACAGTTAGAGAGCACAATAATCAGATGAGAAGAGATGTGACTGTTATATGATCTATAAAAGAGTACAAGGCCATAGTTGTGGGAAAAAACTAGTTTATGAATATGATGATGATAAAACAGTAAATGGGACGATTGCCTTGAGGCTCCACAATGCACCTGCTGCTCTCAGTGTCAGGAAGAGGAACGTACATTTAAATCCTGTTACTGAGCTTAATTTCCTTACTCTCCTCCACTCTCCTCACCTCACCTCCCCTCACCTCTCGTCTCCTCTCCTCCCCTCACCTCACCTCCATTCATCTCACCTCTCCTCTACTCACCTTACCTCTCCTCTCCTCCACTCACCTCACCAATCCTCGCCTCAACTCTCCTCACCTCCACTCTCCTCACGTCTCCTCACCTCCATTCATCTCACCTCTCCTCTCCTCCACTCCCCTCACCTCTCCTCCACTCACCTCCATTCATCTCACCTCTCCTCTACTCACCTTACCTCTCCACTCCTCACCTCCATTCATCTCACCTCTCCTCTCCTCCACTCCCCTCACCTCTCCTCCACTCACCTCCATTCATCTCACCTCTCCTCTACTCACCTTACCTCTCCACTCCTCACCTCCATTCATCTCACCTCTCCTCACCTCTCCTCTCCTCCATTCATCTCCACTCACCACCACTCATCTCACCTCTCCTCTCATCCCCTCACCTCTCCTCTCAACTCTCCTCCACTCTTCTCACAACTCTCCTCCACTCTTCTCACCTCTCCTCTCAACTCTCCTCCACTCTCCTCACCTCTCCTCACCACTCCTCACCACTCCTCCACTCACCTTACCTCTCCTCTCCTCACCTCTCCTCTCCTCCACTCTTCTCACCTCTCCTCCACTCACCTCTCCTCACCACTCCTCCACTCACCTTACCTCTCCTCTCCTCACCTCTCCTCTCCTCCACTCTTCTCACCTCTCCTCCACTCACCTCTCCTCCACTCCTCACCTCTCCTCAACTCACCTCCTCTCACCTTACCTCTCCTCACCTCTCCTCCACTCCTCACCTCTCCTCAACTCACCTCCACTCACCTTACCTCACCTCTCCTCTCAACTCTCCTCCACTCTTCTCACCTCTCCTCTCAACTCTCCTCTCAACTCTCCACTCTCCACTCTTCTCACCTCTCCTCTCAACTCTCCACTCTCCTCTCAACTCTCCTCCACTCTTCTCACCTCTCCTCTCAACTCTCCTCCACTCTTCTCACCTCTCCTCTCAACTCTCCTCCACTCTTCTCACCTCTCCTCACCTCTCCTCCACTCCTCACCTCTCCTCACCTCCACTCACCTTACCTCTCCTCTCCTCCCCTCACCTCCACTCTTCTCACCTCTCCTCAACTCACCTCCACTCACCTTACCTCTCCTCTCCTCCCCTCACCTCCACTCTTCTCACCTCTCCTCAACTCACCTCCACTCACCTTACCTCACCTCTCCTCTCAACTCTCCACTCTCCTCCACTCTTCTCACCTCTCCTCTCAACTCTCCTCCACTCTTCTCACCTCTCCTCTCAACTCTCCTCCACTCTTCTCACCTCTCCTCAACTCACCTCCACTCACCTTACCTCACCTCTCCTCTCAACTCTCACCTCTCCTCCACTCTCCTCACCTCACCTCTCCTCCACTCCACACCTCCCCTTAGCTCTCCTTCCCTCCTCTCACCTCTCCTCACCTCCACTCTCCTCTCCTCTCGCTCTGCTGCAGGACTCAAATCTACAAGCTGCTGGATTTCCTCTCTTTCTCAAATCCCTCTCTCTCCTCACCTCTCACTCTGTCCATCAGTGTGTCTCTCTGTCTATCTACATGTCTCTCTCAGGGGCTCTCTGTCCATCCGTGTGTCTCTCTGTCCATCCGTGTGTCTCTCTGTCCATCTGCGTGTCTCTCTCAGGGTCTCTCTGTACATCTGCGTGTCTCTTTCAGGGTTTCTCTGTCCATCTGCGTGTCTCTCTCAGGGTCTCTCTGTCCATCTGCGTGTCTCTCTCAGGGTCGCTCTGTCCATCCGTGTGTCTCTTTGACCATCCGCATGTCTCTCCCACTCCTTATCTGTCATTCTGTCCCTCTCTCCCCCCCTCTGACGCCGTCTATTTGTTGGTCTGTCTCTACCTCTCTTCATCTCTCTCTCCTGACCTGTCTATCTATCTCTGTCTCCCTTTGTGTCTGTGTGAATCCATCTGACTTTCTCTACCTGTCTGTCTTTCTCTCCACCTCTGACTGTCTGTTTCTAAGACACTATCTGTGTTCCTGTCTCTCGCTCACATTCTGTCTGTCTGTACCTCTCTCATTATCACAGTGTCTCTCGTTCACATTCTCTGTGTCTCTCATTCTCTCCGTGTTTCTCCCTCGCTCATTATCTCCTTGTCTATGGTTCTCCGTTGTGGTTACTGTGTGTTTGTGTTAATAATAAATCTCCCTGGCAGTAATGGAAGGTTGTATATTATGATGAGGGGTTAATGGTGGACTGATAGCCCTCTGGAGAGACATCCTGACATAACTGCACGTCGGCCCTCGTAAGCAGACAGGAAGCATTACACAGGTCAAGTGCACGTGTGCATGTAAACGAGCATGCGTTAGCTGCGAGCTCGGATGATTAACTGCAACGCACAAACTAACACAATAACGTCATGTGTCTGTTTTATTGCCAGAGCCGTTTCATAACGGGAGACGACAGAGGCCGGGCCGTACTGACTCGCTGTGTACATTCTCAACTCTGTTACAAAACTCATTCAGAGAGGCAGAACACGTACCACTTTCCCTCTGAGCTGGAGCATCGTGCACACACGCACACACACACACACATACACACCGTGATACTTTACACAGGGCTACAATTTTAAATGATTTAATATTACTCAGTTTAATAAATATTACTCTATAATGATCCATGTGTATTATAACAATCAACCAAGGCAGTTATTAAAAGACAGCATCTTTCTCTCTCCTTCTCTCTCCCTCTTTCCCCATCTATCCATCTCCCTCTGTCGGTCCATTTCTTTGGCTCTGTGTCTGTCCAGTCAATCAGTCTGTCTGTCTGTCCATCCATATTTCTCTCTCTCTCCCCCCCCCCATTTCTCACTGTCTGTGTGTTCATCCGTCTCTGTCCATCTCTTCTGTCTGTCTGTCCATGTCTCTCTCGGTCTCTCTTCCTCTAACTGTTCCTCCCTCCCCATCTCACTCTGTCCATCAGTCCATTTCGCTATCCACCTCTCTGTTCCTCTATCTCTTGCTCTCTCTCTCTCTCCATCCAGCTCAACTAATATATATACACATACATACATACACACACTCAGGCTCGACTGAAAGCACAGCTTCCTAAAGCCAAGACGATGCATATCTGAGTAAATGAGTGACATGCATCTGCAGAGTTCAAACCGGGGATCTCTGAGGGAATGACAGACGCAGAATGGATTTACAGCTGCGTTTCAGCAACCTGAGGCAGGAGGAGTTGGGGTTTTTTTTAACGCTGTTACAAACCGACAAACCTTGGGTGCAGTAATGGACTCGGGCAACCCCGCCACTGCTGGCCTGATTCCAAAAAAAAAACTTTAAACATGTCCCTCAAAAAATATTTCCCCAGCGAGGAACAAGACTCGTTTAGGAAAACAGATCAGAAAGAAAGAATGCTGCAACAACATATACAGCTTAGTGCAAAAGTTTGTACCCCCCATGGTTTGTGTATTTAAAAAGAGCACCATAATATACGGTTGTGGTGGCGGTTTTCTGGATCCTGCAACAGGACAGGATTTCAAATTGTACCGCAAAATCAACAGACCATCTCCGTGTCCAGACCTGATCTGAAGGAGGCAGAGTATGACGTGTGGCAGAGGTTTTGAATGATATGTCAAGAAAACGGGCAAAAATTGATCAAGCAGAAACGTCTGGAAGAGTGTCTTGGTGGTTTTCAAGCAGAATATTTATTAATGAAACGATCGAAACACTCCTCAGGCTATATTTAAGATATCTGGTGGCAGTTATCAAGGCAAAATATAATAAACTACGTCTTGTAAGTATTTACTATACCGCAGCAGTGCTGAATTCTCGATTCTGATTGGTCACTGCTTAATTTTCCACAACATTAGCTCCAACGCTTTATACCGATACGCCATCATTCCTATAGTAACGGCTCATTCGCAGGGACTTGCGTGAGAGTAACGTAAATAATTTGTTTCAAGGCTGTTCTGCAACATTAAACGTGACAATAAATTAATTTAAAAAAAAAGTCCTGTTTTTTCATAAGAACTTCCATAGGCAAATTCCTGTGGGATGAGAGGAATAAAACCCTGAGACATGCTGTTAATATCCCGCCCGTCTAATGTCCAGAATTCCCAGGATAAGCTCCAATGAACGAATGAATTAACGTTCTTTGCATTCAAGTGCATGTAAAAAATCTCACATATATATCTTCTTTATCACAAAATCAGTACTGTTCTGATAAGGACATTCGTACTGTTCTGACGACTGATAGCTGCTGAATGCCCGTGTGAAACAGCGCTAGAAATCTAAAAAGCCTTGGTTTTGACGTTCTCGCCCACTGAACGACTAAATGAAAAACATCAAGGTGTCACGACTTTCAAGGAGTACCTGCAGTACTTCTCCTGCCTCGTTGGAAACGTCAGAAAACGTTCAGGATCCAAAATTACGTCACTCACGACCGATCCTGGGCGATATATCGGTGTAGCATTGATATCGTGATAAATTACATCACGATACACGTTCCTGAGATATCGTTGGTATGGTGTTATGATATTTGTGTCGCGTACAGACTCACCAGCATGTCCGTGGCATGCAGATAGTGCTTGCTCGCCATGCAGGCCTCCAGTTTCTGAGGAACCTGCTTGATGTTCTCGATCTCGTCCAGCAGCTCGAGGACGTGTTTGTGCTCGATGCCCTCGATCCACAGCTTCCTCAACTCGTCCCGCTTACAGTGGAGCAGCATCTTACATGACAGCAGGTTCTCCTTCACCTGAGAGAGGGAGCGGAAAACAGAGCGACATCATTCTAACAAGCCCAGGACATGTTAAGCTCATGGAGGTCCTGTTCTAAATGAGACACGTACTGTAGCTACTACTTTCTCTGATGATTTTGACGGAATCCCACTTTATGATACAATATCAGTGCACTGAGTATCAGCCAATAACTTCGACGCCAAGTTACGCATTTGGTTCGGAGGAGCGATACTTGTGCACGGATAAAGAAAACATGTCTTGTTTGGAGAGCTGATGGCGTGAAAGAAATTCAAAGGATGAGATTTGTCGAGAGTGTGTGAAAAGAAAAAAACGCTGGAGTACTTTCACAAATCACTCGTCTAAGGTAGACACTACAGTGTAATATTTCCATGTATTTTCCTGTAAACCCCATTTGATCGGTCTAACCTCCATTCACTGAAGATATAAACTGAAAACACCGCCTTCTTACATAGTGACAAACCGTTAAACCACTAAAGACAAAAATCTTCAGAGCTACAGTCCCCTGTACCGACTGTCAATCGTTCCCGATTCATGAGTCAGAATAATAAAAACTGCGCTTTTTGCATGTTTCTCAGCAACATCTCGTCGCTGTGAACGCTGATGTCGATGCAGCGCTCCTACGCATAACGCGTAAAGGTTAGCGCAGTGCCCTAGCCTGACGAAGACATGAAATGTGCACAAGTATGCACTAACTGGACAGCAGCCTCCAGTCTGAGTGCTGACACACACCACTAAGTGCTCTGTCCTGTACACACACGAGTCCTGAGTTTACTCGACTTTCACAATGTCGGAATTCAAACAGCAGCTCGTGCTCATTTGCATAATTTGCATATTTATGAACACAACGTCCTCCACGTACACACCATTCACGAGTACCGCAAGTCAGCTCGATCTGTAAATCACGAATGAAGAAGGGATTGTGTTTTCCCAGGACGGCTCTCATCACGCTCGTTAGCGGGCAGCGAACAGCGAACAGACTCGGTCCGATGCTTTCGTCTGATTTCTCTAGAGAAGAGAGAGGTAGTGTGCGTGTGTGTGTGTGTGTGTGTGTGTGTGTGTGTATGTTCGCGTCAGCTGACGAGAAGACAGATGTGAAGCCCTGAAAAACTGAGCTTCAGCAGCAGTGTTACAGTCAAGAAGAGAAAGTGTAAGAGAAGTATATAAACTGTTGATATCATTTTTTTTCCTTTGAAACAGCTCATTTAAGCGAACTCAAATAATCACTCTTTACAACCATGTTGAGCTGAAAAGCAGTGAGCACTGAACTTTATCCAAGCCCCCCCACTCTTAAAACAGTGAGACTCAGACTCCTGTTCTCGTCTGACCTTGAGAGGAACCCGACGCGTTCTCATGCCGTCGTAGCTCGTACACCTCGAGCGTGCTCAGCACGGTTGTACGGAGTGATTATTCTGTCAGCTCGAACCAGTCTCTCCATTCTCCTCTCACCATTCTGCGTACACTCCCAGTAGATTATCTGAGTGTGTGTGTGTGTGTGTGTTTGACCTGTTTAATCTTGTTGCGTGAGCTGGTGATCCTCTCGGTGATGCTCTGGTAGGTGCGGATGGCCGTGGTGAGCTCCGTGTAGTGCTGGACGATGAGCTGGTCCAGATCACGGTCGCATTTCTCGTAGGCCTCCTCCAGACGACTCTTCTCTGTCTCCCGGTCCTGCACATCGTTGCTGCTCGACAGAGTCCTGCACGACACAAAGCAAAGATAGATTTGCTTTAAAGTTTTAAAATAAGCACAAATTGCTTATTTTTATTACACGTACGGCGTTTAGCGGACGCTCTTACCCAAGGAGACTTACAGTATAGAAGAGCTTTGAAATCTCAAGCAAAAACACATCCTCATGCTAGTTCACTAGGTCAGGGACTACCTAGTGTACTAAGGGTACCATGCAGAACATTTTGTAATAAATAAATAAAATTTAAAAACAAACAGTCATTTTATATTATTGGCATTACTTATAGAATATATATATATATATATATATATATATATATATATATATATATATATATATTTTTTTTTTTTTTTAAAGAGAGCGAGATAACACAAACCCATAAATTGAGACTAATAAAACTAATCATTCAGTTATGATAAAAGAAATGGTGGTGTATAAACGGAGGACGGGCCGGTCTGTCTGCGCAGAGCCGGAAACCGTAAACAAATATCTCAGCTGACAAAAGAATTAGCGCTCAATTATTATTATTAAAGATTTTTATTGGCACAGAAGTGAGTCAAAATAACTTCCACTTCTGCCTTTAAGACTTTACCCTGATTGTTCATTTCATGCTCCTAACTGTCTGTGCACATGACCTTTTATGGAGTTCTGTGGGCGTCGCTACATGCAAATGAGCTGTGCTGGGAAGATGCTGTGCATGTTACATGTGATCAACATACGCACGCTAGTACAACAATCAGTACGTTTACACGGACAACAATAATCCGATATTAACCTGATTAAGACGATACTCTGATTAAGAAACTAGCATGTAAACAGAGATTATTGATGACCTTAATCTGACTAAAGTCACACTCGGAGTAAACACAAATGGAATTAAGACATGTGGAGTACTCCTGTTTTAGTCGCATTATCGACGTGTATTACAGACATGTACACACCTTAATCACACTATTAACATCGTGTGGGAGTTTTCACCGCATTTTGCGACAGGACACGATCTCACACGACAGCGCTCAACCGTTTGACGCCAAACAAGAGAGCACGGCTGCGTCTGAAACCGCGTACTTACCTACTATATAGTAGGAGAAATACATGTATCTCAGCTACTATATAGTAGGTAAGTATGTGGTTTGGGACGCAGCCCACGGCTTCAAGCAGTCGTCTATTAGCACGTATATCATGAGAAATAATAAACCGCACTTGAAGGTTTCATAAAATTAAAAATAAAAACACCCAGAACTGTATACGGTTCCATAACGAAGACCAACTGTATGTCGATACATGAAATTCTGGAGGGAACGTCGGACGGCGTGACGTGGGGACATAATGACGTGTGCTGTTAATCGGTCTATGTTCTAAAACATGTAAAACAGTGACATGAAAGGAATATTCTAAAAGCGACTCATGTAAACACATTAATCAGAATATTATACGTCTTATTCAGAATAAGGTCATGTAAACGTTCAGAATAAGGTCATGTAAAAGTCCATGTAAACATTGCCAGTAACCAGCATTGCCAGTAACAAGTTTTTTGTTAAGTTTTGGCTTTTATTAAAAGACTGATGAATGAGACCCATTCTGCGACGATATGGTGTATTCGGGAGAGACTAAACGGTAATAATTTAACTAACCCACTTTCCCATGTACAACTAATCCCATCCGAATAGGGCTTTAGAGCAACCTGTGTACTAAAGAACCAGTATTGTAGGGGTTTCTTCAATTTATAATTTCTTTTTAACAATTCTGCTGCAGGTCTGAGCATCACTGTTGAATAATATAATTCAATTCAACAGCCTGAACATTTAAGACAAGTCATACTGGCACAAAATGGCGATATCAGGGCATAAAAACATCACCAGAAAGCAATTAAAAGAGGAAACCCGTACAGAAGTGATGTCTTGGCTGATCACTTACAGACTATTGTCAATAAACACAACTTGCTAATGTACACGAGTAGGTTTTAACAGTGTTAGCTGTATCATTTCTTATTTTCTGACTGCCATGATTTTACATATAAAACTATAATATTTATAATGCTGAATTGTTGAAACAGATACAGCAGTAAATACTTAGCACTGGATGTAGCGAAGCCTAGCTAACTAGCTGACATGCTAATGTTTTGGTCACTGTTTTACCTTTTTTAGAGAGTTCGTCTTTTTAAAAAAAACTAAGACAAGACCTCGGATAAAATATAATATATAACACTGTGTTTTACCTTATAACAGAGATTAATAAACTGGAAGGGTCCTTGCTTTTGGACACTGCAGTCCTGTATCTCCCGGTGTCAGCGGCCATTTTTCCGCTTCTACACCCAAACAGTGTCAGCTGAGCCAAGGAAAATCAGCCAATCAGAAGCCGTCGTCAGGCAAAACTCAGAGGTGAGAGCCAATGAGAAAGGGGTTCCGGTTTCCGTTTGCAATAGCAATGGTTTCATGGGAAGAGTAGTATTTAGCATGGAAATGTTTTCAACTGCTTGTTAGCTCCTAAAGCTAACTAAAGCTATATTTCAGCACTCGTGGACTTCTGAAATATAATAATAATAATAATAATAATAATAATAATAAAGGAACAGTCCCTGTAACCGTTGTTATAGTCACTAAAAAAAAAATGTTATCATGCAATGTTGTGCATCCAAACAAATTCTGTCAATTTTGGTGCTAAATTAAACTGTAAACAATTGTTGCTAACATAGATAAACAGAGTGACATTAAATCTTCCTAAATTATGCAATATGAATGAAAATGACATAAAGCATGACTTTACTTGCACAGGAGACGGGTATAATTTTATTCAGACCACAGTGTGTTTAGTGTGGTGAGTTAAGAGGCTGTGGAAAAGCACGAAAACATCCCAATTCAAAACATTTACAGACAAAACACTCAAGCCATAAAGACAAGCTTGTTCAGTTTTTCAAAAGAAACCTCAAAATAATGATCAAAAATGCATGCACTGCTTAGGAACACTCACTCTGTGCGTCGTACGAAGTGCGACCAGAAAGACACTAAAATTACCTAACTTGGCTAGCTGACAAATCAATAACAAAAGTTGTTTTCTCAAAATAGCAACTTGTTTTTCTCAGACGTTGAAAAGCATTGTTAGTTGCTGTGGATTTTCCCAGTCCGCCACACAAAAAGGTTTATTCATCCTGAGTAAACAAGTAACAAATCTTCATTTCACGTAAACCAAGCACAAATATATTGATCGAGCCACAAGGATTACTATGTTGATATGAAATTATATGTAACCTCAAAAAAGAGTGATGATATCCAAATGCACACTGTAGCATACTAAAACAAAGGGAGGAGGGGTGGGTTTGAACTCGATTTACATACAGTGGGGGAAATAAGTATTGAATGCGTCAACATTTTTTCCATCACATAACTTCATCTATGGACTTTAATATTTGGATTTCTCGAGTTAATGCTGATGTCTGGTGAAAATTTCATGTGAATAGCTTCATTGGAAATATATTTACTGGAAAAAATGTTGACGCGTTCAATACTTATTTCCCCCACTGTATGCGTTTCTTTTACTTGATTTAAGCTTTATGAGCGTTATGGCTGGTTGTTTTTAATATTTTTTTGTTTTGTTTTGGCTTTAAGGCCTAAGGCTATTCTATTATAAAATGTGTGTTTGCAGAAGTCACTTGAATAGTGCTACTTCTGGTTGAAACCCTTTAAGGTGGTAGTGGCTCTTAAGTAGTAATGATAACTTTTAGAAGATGAAAGTGCAGAAAGCAAGGATGATGTTAAAAAATGTTTTCATTTAAATGCTGATTCAGGCGAAAATCTCGGAAAGAATTTTTCCGATATTTCGAAAAACAAGAACTATGTCACAGGAAGCCATTAAATCCTGTGCGCTCTCAGCCTGCACAACTGACGTTTTACTCAAACTTGAGTTTAATTGCACAAATAAAACAAGCAAATCAAGGTTTACTCCTGTGTTTTAAGAAAATTTAACTTCATGCAAAAAAGCTCAAATGAACTACACAAATCTCAACACTGTAAAATATACAGATCAGCTGAACGTTATTAAACTTTACTGAAACTCAAAGCAACAAATATAGAAAACAACCCATCCATAACACTCAAATTAAATCAGTTATGCATATGCAAATCAAGCTAAAAAAAAAAAAACTAAAAAAAAAAACCAACACGCCCCCACTTTAGTATGCAATCTGTTCAAGTAATCATTGCTTAATTTTTTCTCGTTTGTGAGCGCTTGCAAAATAATATAAAAATTTAACCCAGTAAAGTAAGTAAAATACACACCTTGGGTTTTAGCTGCATGTATTTACATAAATGAATTTAGTACAGAAATTCAAGCATTTAAGTAATTCTAATAGTATTCTTTTCTTGTGTAAAAAAAACAAACAGATTTGTTTTTCTCATATTTCTCATGTTTTCTCTGACTTTTTTTTTTTTTGTATTTCTTTGTTAAATCAGTATTATAGATGTTCATTGTGTCTGATCAGTGTAATTAATGACAATTTGATCAGAGGTAGCCCATTCGTCTGCACTAGTGAGCAGCAGGCCTTCCCTTCAGTATCTCTTGGCAATCTTTGCAGCAACAAACCAAGCAGGAAAGGCTATTCATCCTGGTGGAGAGGGTCGATGTGGCAGTCTGCGCTCTGATTGATGTCTCCGTGGACTGTACAGATAACAAAGTGGGCGATCTTTGTGTTTCCTCTAAAAAGAGAAACAATCCCAAAGCCTCTTGAGTCCAGTTCTCCGAGCCAAGGTTAATTCTCGGGGCCTTATCAGCTTCCTTTACAGCCAGCAGTCCATCAGTCTGGCTAATCTGATCTCTTTTACTGATGACAATGCACTGAGGTTTCGCTCATCACACCACATATCTTACAGCGGTGCTCCCTAAAATGGGATTTAAAAAAATAAAAATAAAAATAGGACAAAATGTCTGTAAAGCTTGTGGAAAAAACTCTAGCGCTACACTTGTATTTTATGATGCCTTGAGGATACAGTTGTGGTCAAAAGTTTACATGCGCCTTGCTGAATCTGTAAAATGTTAATAATTCATAATTGTTTTATTATTTAGTCCTGCCATGAATAATCTATTTTACATAACAGATGTTTACATGTAGTCCACAAGACACAATAATAACTGAATTTACACAAATGAACCAGTTCAAACGTTTAGATACGCTCGATTCTTAATACTGTGTGTTGTTACCTGGATGATCAATGATTGTTTATTGTTTGTGAATGAGTCGACTCTTTGAGGAGACTGATGTGTCGTTTGTGAATGAGTCGACTCTTTGAGGTGACTAAAGTGTCGTTTGTGAATGAGTCGACTCTTTGAGGTGACTGACGTGTCGTATGTGAATGAGTCGTCTGTTTGAGGTGACTGATGTGTCGTTTGTGAATGAGTCGACTCTTTGAGGTGACTAAAGTGTCGTTTGCGAATGAGTCGACTCTTTGAGGTGACTGAAGTGTCGTTTGTGAATGAGTCGACTCTTTGAGGTGACTAAAGTGTCGTTTGCGAATGAGTCGACTCTTTGAGGTGACTGAAGTGTCGTTTGTGAATGAGTCGACTCTTTGAGGTGACTGACATGTCGTATGTGAATGAGTCGTCTGTTTGAGGTGACTGACGTGTCGTTTGTGAATGAGTCGACTCTTTGAGGTGACGTGTCGTTTGTGAATGAGTTGACTGTTTGAGGTGACTGACGTGTCGTTTCCGAATGAGTCGACTCTTTAATGTGATTGATGTTTAGTTTGCTGAACGAGACGGCTCTATGAGTCAGGTCCTTTTAGGTTAGGTTAAGAGACAACACATTTATGTGCTGTGAGGATATCCTGTTAAATGGAAATGAATTTACTTAATGAAGTAAAGAAACAGCAGGCACAATAACATTAAAGCAGAGATGCTTACTATAAGGCCTATAGTATAGGCTATAGGAATAAAAACATTTAAAGCTTGAAATTAGTAACAATGTATAGAAATAGGTTTAATAATCTTATATTTTTGGTTTATTGTAATCTTATACCAATGCAAGGCACTGTTAGCAAAACTAAAAAAATGTTTGATTAGTTGCCAGTAAACATCCAGCAACTGATGGCTATTAAGTAATAATACATTTCAGTAATATATGAAATCAACCCCGATTAGTGCCAGATTATTGTTCAGTTATTTATCTTAAAACATAGTATTCATTATCTATGATGAAATATTCAGTAACTACAGTGAAACTCATGGGTATAAAGTGTGGAATATGAGTTTAGGGGGTTAGAAGTTAACATTCTGGCACTCGTTCTTACGAATAATAAGGATAAGGGAATATGTTTGAAAACCTGATGCTATTACATCAGTAGATCCATTAAGAGTGGCTGTTTTTTATGCCACCTCATACCTAACTAACCAATTGGTCATGATTATTATAAATAAAGTAAAATTCATGGACCTACTTCACATCTAAAAGTGTCATTAGGGTGAGTGGACCATTTCAGCAATACATCTTAGTAATGCGAAAGTTCAAAATGACATTATGCAGATTAATCATGTTCGCTTAACAAGCTAATGGACCGCAGCATTTTGGCGACAAGGATGGCTGCTCGCAAACATTCAGGACCTGGAAAAGCTGCATTTAGAAACAAATGGGCTGATCATAGAGCTCTCACACTGCTGCCAGGAATTAAACTGTCCAAAACGTGGCTCACAGGAAACATCTTTCTTGTTGGTTGTTTTGTTGTTGTTATTATTGTTGTTATTGTTTTTTAAAGCTTCCTACCAAGTTCACCAATCTTCTATCTTCTACAACTGATGAAAACTGAAGCAGCATGGACCATGATGTAAGTGTGCATGGCTCCATGGGATCAAACGTGAAGGCTACCACACGTTCCAAGCTCTCATATGCTTGTTGCATCAGAAATATAACATCCAGCTATGTCTTTAATAAGATGCACACTAGGCCTGGCGAGTCCTGACTATTTCACAGAGCGGGGTTTGTGCTTCTATTTAAACTAAGCGCTTAGAAAAACCCCCGATATACCATTGATTGCACCCACAATGGATTCTGGGTACAACTGATCTACCATAAAGCCTGCTTTAAACAAGGCAGTGTCTGATATCTGACAGATTATAACAGACATAAGAGGAGGACTGGATAAGGGTGTGTCAAGCCCAGTAGTGGACAGTATCGCTGTACATGTAATTTGTCACTGTACTTTATTTTATTGTTTAAGTATCTGCACTTTATTAAAGTTTTTCCTTTTTGAAGACTTCATACTTTAACTCTCCTACATTTCAAAGCAAAATATTCTACTTTCACTCCATTACTTTCAGCAGCATGTCAACAGAAGAAAACCTGATTGGCTAAAATATCTGAATATGACAGACTTTCAAACCGAAGCAGACCAATCAATCATCGTGTTTCTGACAGGCCGTGCAGATATCTCTTTACAGCGGCTCTCAATAACACACTTTCCCACTGAGATGTGCTATTAAAAAAAAGAAACAGTTCTCATCTATAAATGCGGAGATGAAATGCTTATACAGTGCCTTCAGAAATGATCCACCATCTCCACCCCCCAAACTGATTGCTCACAAAACGTGATGTGTATGAAATGTCTGAAATCGTGTGATATGTTGGTGAAAGATGAATGAAGGCGGCCATGTTTTCAAAGTAACCCACTGGAAATTAAAAGCCAGTTACAGATGAACAGAACAGTGCAGAGCACCGAATTTTAGCTCAGTTGGTTCCTAAGAAACCATTTTTTAAAAGTTTAACCTACACATTAGCACGTAGATGCACCGTCTTGTCGCGTGTATGCCGATCAAGTTTCGTGTGAATGCATATCAGCAACGACCGGTTCAGTAAATTAGGCTCAGACTGTAAATGTATATAAATGTCAACATGTTTTTGATCATTATTGAGGGTCACACTCTGCGGAATATTTTGGCAACACGTCTGTGAAGATTAGCCAAAAATCCCGAGACTAGTTTGCAAAAGTAGGTTTTTGCATATTATGCAAATTAGCAACAATTCAATCATGGCAGAAATGAGGGGGCGGGGCCTGGATAAATCCCGCTTAAACCCAGGAATAAGAGGAAAAACATTAGAGTTTAGGACTTATAGTTCTGGAGATACAGACCAAAACATGAGCTAAACACTATAGCGCCACCATTAGGCTGATCACATCTCGCATGCCTGGGTGCATTAAAGAGCAACTCAAATTAGGTGAATTCATAAATAATAAAATAGTGTGATTTTAACTGGTTTTAAAAACTCAATTTGATTTTGGACTTTAAACAAAAGTAACGTGTCATTGCGAGTGTATTAAAAAAAAAGTTTTAAAAAATGTACCAGGACTTGTACTAGGGGGTGGGGCTTATTTCATTCCTAATTCCTTCCAAGTGCATCTCTGTGCTTGTACATCGGACACATAGACGCTCCTGTATCACACACTCGCCAGTGATGAACAGGAGATTTACAAAGGTTTCAGTTGTGCTGATTTTCTTTGCCTTCAAGGACATATGTTTATAAATGCAGTCATTTTGGCATTTATAAAAATGACCAATCACGTTCACAGCACAGCTGATTGAGATTTTGTGATGGCCGAAAACCTCCATGAAAGGCAAAACCCCCAGAGCTGAAAATGACAAAATGATGAGTAAATTGTAATAAAATTGTAATAGAGCACCTCCTAAGCACAGCGTGTGCTAAATTTTCCCGTAATACACTTCAACTTCTGCAGCTCCCACAGACACACACCAACTCCTTCTTCTGTTGAATGGTGCCATTACTTTTGTCCTAATAGCTAGCATTATTCCTTTTTCAGATTGATGGATTTGCTTTGGATTGTTTTCATTAAGGTCATTTTATTAAATTCGGGTGTGCGTACAGTTAAAAATAAAAACGCAGTTTACACTTCAATGTAATAATCAGTAATACAGTGAAATATTGATATAATATATCAAAGTGCAGTCACTTTTTGTCCGTCACACAATTTGAAGCGGAGTGGACGAGTGAGTTTCCTCATCTACGCAGATTCACACAAACGTGAGCGTGTAGGAAACGGACCATTTACAAATAAATGGCTTCGTATCCAGTTTGCGCTCATTTGAACTTTTTGATCGAGCTGAATATGAACGTATTTATTCAGGAATGAATCATACACACGTAATAATCGTATACTTCACCTGGATTATTGCACTTTTATATATTTCAATATAATGTCGAGTTTAAAATGCTGATTTATTCACATTAACAGCCCTTATCCAGAGCGACTTCAACAACACATCCTCACGCTCCTTCACCGGGTCAGGGACTAAGAGAACCATCAAGAACATTTCCCAGTCATTTTACATTATTGCTCTTAATGAAACCGTATGTAAAATAAAGAACGTGAGTCGGTCGGTCGGAGGGTGGGTTTTGGGTGAGGTGGGCGGGTGTGGTTGGTTGGATGGGGGGTGGTAGGTGGTTAGGTGGTAGGTAGGTAGGTGGGTAGGTTGGATGAACCTCCTGTCTAGCACGAAAGGCACACTCAATCCAAAATGTATTTACGCAGCAGCTGTCATTCATAGTACGAGCGATCATGTGGCAGCAGCACACGCTGCTTTTTTTAAATGTGTGTGAAAAAATGAGCCACATGCAGATTTGATCAGAACCACAGACCATACGGTCCGCTTTGGATATCGTCATGGTCCGGGTCAGAGCCCTGTGTAGTTCCCTGTCTTTTTCCCTCCCCGTGTTTCCAGTGCATCCTCTCTCTGTTGTTTCTGCTTGTGTGTGTGTTTGTGTGTGTAGTGTCAGATATAGTGTCCCACAATACATTTGAAATAAACTGAAATATATTCATGCAATCTGTTACTGTTTTTTTAAACACTGTTGAGGTACATATAATAAAGCATGATACAGCAACACAGAAACAATTGCTAATATGTTCAGAAGTTCTAGTGTATTTATTTACACTAAATAAATATTTACACAACATTTCTATTGAACTACAAAGTTTCCTCAAAGGCAGTTGCTCGGCATTTTCGAGCGTTTATATTTCGAGTGCTTAATGGAAGCGTGGTGTAATGGTTTCACATTAAGGCATCACACCAGCTCAGTTACTTCACCCGGGTTTGTCACTTCTTGAAAAT
Source organism: Ictalurus furcatus (assembly GCF_023375685.1). Lineage (NCBI taxonomy): Eukaryota > Metazoa > Chordata > Actinopteri > Siluriformes > Ictaluridae > Ictalurus > Ictalurus furcatus. Next base: position 21,180,775 of record NC_071273.1, read on the forward strand.
ATTCATTAAAATTGTAGGCAAACAAAAGGCATCAAAAGAGGCACGAAACACGAGATACACAGTGATCTGGTTAAGACCGGATTAAACACAAGCTGCAGAATGCACAAAAATGAACACAACCTTTACACACAAGTGGAAAAAAGATCACTAAAGAGCGAAAATAACCCCAAAGAGCCGAGAAACACGATGAGAAAGGGCTGCAGGTTACCACGGGGACGCGGACTGTCTGGGGGCATTTCCCATCAAACACACCCCAATGAATATTTGTGGCACAGCAGATTAATGACTTCTTTTTCATTTGGATAAAGTCCTGCTTTTGTAATTAATGCCTTTTAAACAAATAAATACAAGATTCAGATCTTTATTGTCAGATGTACTTGGTATAATGAAATTATTATTTTGTCCATTCCTCTCAAGACAGCAGGGTAAAAGGGCATAACAAACAATATAATACAAGACAAGACAAAACACAATAGAATTATACACAGTACACCTCAGTATGGGGCGCACGGTGGCTTAGTGGTTAGCACGTTCGCCTCACATCCCCAGGTTCGGGGATTCAATCCCCACCGTGGCCCTGTGTGTGTGGAGTTTGCGTGTTCTCCCCGTGCTGCGGGGGTTTCCTCCGGGTACTCCGGTTTCCTCCCCCAGTCCAAAGACATGCATGGTAGTCTGATTGGCATTTCCAAAGTGTCCGTAGTGTATGAATGGGTGTGCGAGTGTGTATGTGATTGTGCCCTGTAATGGATTGTCACCCTGCGGTGTACACCCAATTGGGTGTACCCCGCCTTGTGCCCGATGCTCCCTGGGATAGGCTGTGAAGGAAGGATAAGCGGTATAGAAAATGGATGGATGGATGGACACCTCAGTATTTCACAATAATTTCAGAATATTTTGTAAGGTATTTTTCTAAATATATGATGTGAAAGTTTTAGAGCAGTGGGACTGCTTTGGAAGTATCCTTCTTGTAGAGCTCTAGTTACCTGGAGTATTTCTAAAACATAACACTTGTACTTTTACTCCATTACTTTTTCAGGAGGAAAAAAACCCCCACATTTCAGCCCTATATTTTCATTTAGATCTTCAAAGTGCCTGCTGTTACAAATCTCAAAGGCCAGTACATTTGACTGTGTTTTTTCCCCAGTCGAGTTCCACACATTTTAATTTATTATTGATTCATACCAATAACGCCATCCTTACACACACGATTTAACTCGTCAGCTCAATAACACACTCTCACTGAGGTTAAAGTAGGTGTGTGTGAGAGCAGGAAAAGTCTCAGATGTGCACTGTGGGTCTATAGGAACAGGACTGAGAGTCACTGAGAACTGAAATGAAGCTCAATCTGTCCTCCAGGGTTTGGGAATCAGAGACGACCTCAATCGTCTGCGCACCAAACTGACCTCGAACGCCATTTCCACCGAGATGCCTGAGGAGATAGCACTTCTGCTGGGGGATAATATCAATTCTGGGAATAAAACAAATATTCACCTGTTGAATAGTCTGAAAGTAGTCAGTATTTAGGCTACAGATAGGACATTTGTGTTTGTATAAAAAGTAGCTTGGTTTCTGACTGGCGTTTCAAAGAAACATTTCACCTAGCAACACTGTGTCTGTGTCTGAAATAAAAAAATTAAAAAACCTCTGACCAATAATCTAGAGAATCCAGAAGAGACAGACCTTTCAGTAGGTTTGAAAGCTACACGAGAGGTTTATAAAATTCAAACACTAACTGTAACAGGAAACCCGGTTAGATTTAGTACACAACAACGGTCTAGAATAACTACATAAGTACGCGATTTGAGACACAACCCTAGTTTGTGTAGTGGAGGCAGACGCATGGGGAAATTTGCCCAATTTTTCATGCATGTCAGGATCGATATATCGTATAAAAGTATGTGTACCTAGCTGTCCACATACTTTTGCCCGTTCGTGCCTCAATCTTGTCAGCATCAGCACCGAACACACAAAGAATCAGATTCATGAGATTTTGGAAACCTCTGCGATTTTTTCAAGGCTACAGTGCAGTGAGTAGTGTGTAGTTGTAGATCCATTCCTTTTCGTCCATGCTTGCACAAAGTACAAAGTCAGAAGACATTGGAAGTGGATATACGCACTGGAAATAACACAAGCAAAAGGGTCTGAATATTTATCTCTCCTCACTGCACCGTATATATATATATATATATACACCGTGTGCAAACTTTTGGTACTCAACTGTACCAAAGTAAATAGTCCCAAAATATAGGTACCATATCAAAATATATCAAATATACATTCACTGGCCACTTTATTAGGAACACCATTGCACCATTACAATTATATAATTAGGCAAGGGGACGTTTTTAAACTATAGTGTGAAAAATAGCCTTTGTGCATTTCTATCACATCTCTAATGTGTTTAATCTTTAAAAACATCCGATGATCAGGGTGGATTATATCCTGTCAATCAAAAGAGGGCGGGAAAACACAGATTTCCTGCTGTGTGTAAAGAAGATGTCTCTTGTGTGGAATGATGACAAAACTGCAGTGTGTAATCTCTGTAATCTCTGCACTGATAAGATCTGACACCGGACCCTGCAGCAGTGAAGCGGGAGTTTCGGCGTCGAGTGGAAATAATTTTTTTGCCGCACTGCTCGAGCTGAATTAAAGGGCCAGTACACTGTTGAAAGATTTATATATGTATATATAGGACGATTAGGTCAGAGCACAGAGTCAGCTATGATACAGCATCTCTTGAGCAGACAGAGTTCAGAGTTATACAGACCAGAGAGAGTTCAGGGCCTCAACAGTAGCAGAGTGGTGGTGCTGTGGCTTGAACCCATGAGTCTTCAACCAGTGAGCCACCAATTGGGCATCAGCAGCATGTACTGTATACATGGACCCAGCTTGCCTTGTATCAACAGTTCAGCAGTCATGTGATGGAGCAGAATGTGAAAAGAAAAACACCTTGTGGAGGCCATGCCATGAAGACCTCAGGTTGAGAGGTTTGAGAGAAAAAGGAGGATTAGTATGGTGTTCCTAATAAAGTGTCCGGCGAGTGTATATTGCGTGTGCACTACTAGTCTAGTGCAGCACATTGCTGACTTTATCATCCAATTGCAGTACGTCACTGCGGTCGCAGAACACCCGATCTACACTCCATATCACACACGGATTTCCCGGAAGTAGCGATTTACAGAGCAATCGGCACCGAGCATCCTGATTGGCTACTTGAGGACCGCGTCAAGGCGGAAGTAGGTGTGTGTGTCAGAGTCAGAGTGGAAAGCGTGCAGCAGAAAAAATATGAAACTTTAGACTGAGTGAACTTCTACAGTTCTGCTTTATTTCACATCCATGAATTGACAGTGTGTGTGTGTGTGTGTGTATATAACGGTCGGAAATGGGAGGCAGTAACAGCACGCGCCGCGTGTCTTTTGAGACCGATGAGAACGAGAACGTGACGGTGGTGAAGGGCGTCCGGGTGAGTGACGGGCAACAAGCCGAGCACAAACACCTCTCACTCAGTCAGTCAGTCAGTCAGTCCGGGGGAAACCAGGGGAATCCGGCTTAATGAAGCGCTCACTACACGCAGAAGTGTGTTTTTAAATCTCGAAGTTCTTAAAAGTGAAACCCTCCGGCTTGGCGGTCACTTTAGCTAAGCTATAAGCTAACTACCCAAATATTAGTGGACGCACGCGCACAAGACAGGAGCAACAGTTTGTGCATCAGCTGTCCAAGTCATTTCTTTCTCGCTTATTTACTTATTTTCTTACTTATTTATTGACTTACTGACTTATTTGTTTACTTATTTATCTATCTATTTACTTATTTACCTACCTACCTATTTATTTAATTACTTATTTACTAACTTATTTACCTACCTGCTTATTTATTTACTTATTTACCTACCTATTTATTTAATTACTCATTTACTAAATTATTTACCTACCTATTTATTTATTTATTTACTTATTTACCTACCTACCTATTTATTTAATTACTTATTTACTAACTTATTTACCTACCTACCTATTTATTTAATTACTTATTTACTAACTTATTTACCTACCTACTTATTTATTTACTTATTTACCTACATATTTATTTAATTACTCATTTACTAAATTATTTACCTATTTATTTATTTATTTATTTATTTACTTATTTACCTACCTACCTATTTATTTAAATACTTATTTACTAACTTATCTACCTACTTATTTATTTACTTATTTACCTACATATTTATTTAATTACTTATTTACTAACTTATTTATTTATTTATTTATTTACTTTCTTATTTACTTATTTGCTTACTTATTTACCTTCCTATTTATTTATTTACATACTTATTTACTGACTTATTTGCTTCTTTACTTACCTGTGGGAGCGCGCGTACCCGTGCGGCCTGTGGGAGCGCGCGTACCCGTGCGGCCTGTGGGAGCGAGCGTACCCGTGCGGCCTGTGGGAGCGCGCGTACCCGTGCGGCCTGTGGGAGCGCGCGTACCCGTGCGGCCTGTGGGCGCGAGCGTACCCGTGCGGCCTGTGGGAGCGCGCGTACCCGTGCGGCCTGTGGGAGCGCGCGTACCCGTGCGGCCTGTGGGAGCGCGCGTACCCGTGCGGCCTGTGGGAGCGCGCGTACCCGTGCGGCCTGTGGGCGCGAGCGTACCCGTGCGGCCTGTGGGAGCGCGCGTACCCGTGCGGCCTGTGGGAGCGAGCGTACCCGTGCGGCCTGTGGGAGCGCGCGTACCCGTGCGGCCTGTGGGTATATTTACCCTTATCCAAGGTGAAATGGAATACGCTTGTGGTGTACATCCGTGTCCTCTGCATTTGGCAGCGGTGTTGGTCTTTAAATAAAGTGGCTCTGCTTAACACATAGCACCGGACGTGTTAATAACTACTGGATCGGTCTGTCCTGAATTTGTTTATCGTCAGAAATTCAATAAAGATGAGTCATGAGGCTGGTGTTTGATCTTCAGGATCTTGATGTTTATTTGTGCTCTTGGAATATTTTCAGATCAACTGCCAGGCAAATATTTCCTTAATTATTAAACTACAGGACAGAAAAAAAATCCTCTCACGATGCTTGAAGACTTTTGAAGGAAACCAACAAGCCGACGTGTAAGAAACGTAATTTACGCCAGCAAGACGTCCTACGATCAGTTTTTCTTTATTTCTCCGTTATAACTTCTGACTGTAATGGATCGCTTGGCTAGTCTGTGCCTGTTCATCTTCACAGCTTTGTTCTAAATCTGGATCTTATAAGCCAGATGTCGTACCCTCGCTACCGTTTTCAGATAACAGCTGGAGATGTGGATCGGGGCTATTCATCTCAAATGATTTGTCAAGCTAGGTCTAGCTACGTGAAATTTCTTAATAAATCTCTGGATAAGTGACAATCATGACAGAACGACGAGCCCTTAACAGCACTTGGTGATTAGTGACTTATTTATATATTTATATAAATAAGACCGTTAGACCAGGTTTTGTTTCGAAGCGGAAAATAAACACGTTTCTCTCACACGTTTGTCTTTAAACCTTTATTTATTTATTTATTCTCCCCAATTTATTTATGTATTTTTAAAGCCATATCATCAGTTCGGTAATCGCACCAGAAATGTTACATAAAATAAAGAAAGAAATCTATAAAAGTCTTTCTCAGTGAGATGCTGAATAATTCCCACACATTGGTATTATTGGTGTTTTATCTGGATGGAATGTTGTTCTGTTGCTCCAGGATGCACTGATATTATTATGTTTTAACATTGAGTTACAGCGTGGCAGCACAGCACTTGCAGGAATCTATGAAACTGGATACTGGCTTTATTTATGTATTTACGTAACTTAGAAAGCATTAACATTAGAGAATACTCTTAGAAAACCAGATTGCGATGAAATGTATCATGGTACTGATCGTATTATCCTGTTTCAACATCCATCTGCTTTTTTTTTTCTTCTTCTTTCTCCGTCCAGCTCTCTGAGAATGTCATCAATCGTATGCGAGAGCCCTCTAAACCACAATTCGGATCTTTGCCTCAACCTCAGGCCAAAGTGGAACCTGTGCCCGACTTGGCGCCGATCCGTCCTGCGTTCGACCCCCCCGGACCACCACCTCCTGCCTCAGTACCTGCAGGTGAGTTTATCGCTCCACCTGCTGCTCCTGCTGATGCTGCTGAGTGTGTCACTCCTGCTAAACCTGGTGCCTTGTCTTCGTTATCTCCCTTAGCTGAAGCTGTAGACCCTGCCTCTTTATTAACCCCTCCTCCTTCTCCTCCACTCCTTCTACGTGCTTTTGAGTCTTCTCCTCCTCCTCTTGCAACTCCCCTTCCTGACCCTGTTCCCTCTGCTCCCCTCTCTCACAAACCTTCTCCTCCTCCTCCATGTGTGGAAATAACCGCCCCCTCTTCCACACCGACTGACCCCGCTACCCCCCCGGCTGAGCCTGCTGCTTCTTCTTCTTCTCCCTCGCTGCTTCCTCCTCTGAATCCACCTCCAACAGGTGAGCTACAATTAAACTACGACACAAACGCACACACACACACGTGTTTCCTCATGTCTTCCTCACTTTTCAGAAGTTCTTACGTATGCGCTTACGCCTTTCTCTCGTGTCCCCCTGTGACGTCTGTTAGGACATACAGTATTAGTCTTTCTCATTTCGGGGTTCAAACATGTTCTCACAGAGGAGCTAAGACCGAACCTGAGTAAAATTGACCCAGCTGAGATTAGCACGTTCACCGAAGGGGAAAGGACGTAGGACGTGACCGTTTTGTATCGTCGGCCATCTTGGAAAAAGTTTCACATCCAACAACAGCACCTGGTAGCCTCTTGTCTTTTTTTTTGCTACGTAAGCAAAGTTGTGACCGTAGGGTGTGTGACGTGGGCGACATTCCACACTTCGTTTTCTGGGTTGAATAAGTGCATCATCCGGGTACTTGAATTGCACTACTCGCACTTTTTCATTTATACTACAAAATGGCGTAGAATAGGCCATAAGTATGCGATTTGGGACGCACTTTTAGTCGTGTGAGCCAATAGAAAGCAAGAAGGCAGGACATGTTATAGACGTACACACCTTAAACGCACTATTAACGTCGTGTGACTCATTTTGCGACAGGACACGTACACACACACACGGCAGTGTTCAACCCTCTGACGCCAAACGAGAGCACGGCTGCGTCCGAAACCGTGTACTTACCTGTTTTGATAGATGAAATACACTTATTTCAGCTACAGTATAGTAGGCAAGTACGCGGTTTGGGACGCAGCCCACGGCTTCTAGCAGTCGTCTATTTGCACGTATATCACGACAAATAATCAACCGCACTTGAAGCTTTTGTAAAATTGCGATACGTGTATATCGCAATGTATATATGCGATACGTGTATATCGTGTATACCAACTGTATATCGATACGTGAAATTCTGGAGGGAACGTCGGACGGCGTGGCGCGGGGACGTAACGACGTGTGACGTTAATCGGTCTATGTTTTATAGCATGTAAAACAGGAACATGAACGGAGTATTCTAAAAGCGACTCATGTAAACACCTTAATCAGAATACTGTCTCATTCAGAATAAGGTCAATAATTAGATTACTGCCGTCCATGTGAACGTAGTGTTACAGATTTATTTACTGTTGCTGTCGAAGGCGTCATTTGCTGATTGAGTTTCATTACCGTGGTTTTCGTTAAACCATTGTGGTTTACAGTAGACTAGTAGCAACACTTTTTTTTAAATTTAATTCTGTAACTAACCACATGCCACTGTAAAGATTTACAGAACTGGAGTAATAACGCGCTCTGAAAAAAGGTTTTAAAGTCTTTTGAGGATAAATACACAGTAAAGGTACGTTCACGTATACAACGACCCGCAGCAAGAAAGCGACCGGAGACCGTTCGTTTTCGACGAGAGCCGGCGACACGAGTGACGGCGACCGTCGGTGATTCGGTGTGGGCGTGTCGAGTGACGCGACTCAGTTGAAGTTTATGCAAAGTTGGGGTAACTTGGTACAGCGCCTTCGAATAAGAGCGAAGACCGTAGCGCGCACGTGATCCGCCATGCCCAGACAGTCCGGCGCTCGCACTTTCGCCTCAGATTGATAAATGTTACTATGGCAACCGGTAGTAGGAACACTTACTAGCGACTTCATATTACAGCGACTGTTGACATGCAGCGATGAAATCCTTGTATACGTGAACGTGGCTTAAAGCTACAGAGATTATTTGCACTGTGGTCCTTAACAATAAAACATGAAACAAAGTAAAATAAAATAAAGAAAGTAAACATTACATCGCTGGGCAGAATGCAAGTGCGTATTTTCCAAATGTTTATTATTTTACCAGAATCTTGCTAAAGAACCGTCATGTGAAAACCACTTTAGATGTTATTTCCTGAGTTCTGAGGGAAACCTGTTCCATAAAACAGAAAATGAAGATGTGTTTTAAATGCAGCAGAATGAAATCGGAAAAACCGACTCTTGCTTAATGGGAATGTACGGCACAAGATAGTTCGTTAGTACCTCGGAACAGTATTTTTCAAGGTAAGTAAAGCTTTCCGAGCTTTAAGAAGTGTTTGTGGAATAATAAACCCGAGAACTACTCTGAAGCTGGAATTATCGCCGGTAATAACGAGGCGTGTTATAAATTCTGTATTAATTATGTCTGATGAAAGTGCCGATGCTAAACTTGGACTCGTTCCCGTGTTTGTAGGTAGGAGACGAGTTTTCTTATTAGGATGAAAACTTTTATTTAATCCTTTCATGCACGGTGTCCACACTTACAGCGCCCTCCATTAATATCGGCACTCTTGGTAAATATGCGCAAAGAAAGCTGTGAAGAATTGTCTTTATTGTTGAATCTTTTTGTTTCAAAAATTCACAGAAATACTCGGCTCTTACGGATATCGCACAATCGCAAACGCAACACAGGTTTATCATTTTATTTTCAGGTATAATGTTTCAACTAGACATGACGCCATGCTGGTCCATCATCCAACCATCCGTTTTATTTGTTTAAAAAGTATTAAAATGTTTGAATTTTTTTTTTTTTTTTTTCTTGAAGCATTTCATGCAGGAAAAGAAAATACAAGGAAACCGGACAGCAAAAACATACGTAAAACCTTAGCTTTTATTTATTTATTTACTTATTTTTATTTATGTTCTTATTTATATAAAATATTTCACACAGAAATCATGTACATTGCAAATATAATAAGTGTAGTATAGTAATAAACTAATGAAATCAGTCCTAACAAAAAAAAACTATATTACAAAAAATCTTTTCCAAATCCAGTGCCGATCTTTATTTTTTTTTAATTATTATTATTTTTTCCTTTTTTCTTTTCTATGTTTGTTACAGGATCTGATCGAATACATCCTTTATCTAGAATTTTTATATTCGATTGAACCCTTTTTGATTGGGACAGCGTGTTCACTTTTAATTAAGTAAAAATGTACATGTTGCACAATTTTCAGTAATCTAAAACCTCTAAAGAATCTGGACATGATTTGAAAATAAACGCAGGAAAAGGTTGAGAGTGTGTCGCATTAGAAGTAAGCTGCATTTGATGTTACTTTAAACGACTTGTGTCTTGTAGTCCATAAAAACATCCGTCCGAGGTTCAAGTTGAAAGTGGATGTTTACGGGGGTTCGATTGTCCGGGTTAAGCATTCGAGGCCCGAGTGCGCGAATACCGGCGTCTGTGTGGGAAAGAAAAGCCACGTCGGAGGATGTATTGCTGCGGAGAGCTGCGCCATCATGGTGTACAAGCTCGAGGTGTGTGTCAGGACTTTATAAAATCTACAATGAACACAAATCAAGTACCTTGATTTCGCAGATTTCACGCTACATCCATTTACATTCACATGTATATTTTTAAACCGTGCTCTGCCTTTCATCCTTCGCTGCTTCAGTAAATAAATACAGCATGGAAAATATTTGTACCAACCGACAGATTCTAAAAAACATAAAATTTCATTCATCTGATGAGATTTCCACTCCTACACGTCCGTTCAGGTTTTTCACCAAGCTGACCTTCAGTAAAGCGTTTAGTATTTTTGTTTGTTGTTTCTTTTTGTTTTCGATGTTACTTTATGGGAGGGACGTTTTTAATTGCAGTACAACGTGATAGTTGATCGCACCACATTATTGACCCTTAACCTGGTGCTTAACCAAATATATATTCATTAATTCTGAAGTATATTTGAGTTAGACTTTTTGTGTGATGATGTAACAATTTAATCATCTCTACACGATGATACATCACGGTGACATCCATGTGACGTTTACTCCGACATCGGAGTACGCTAGTACGAGATATCACGCAAAAATACGGCGAAAGAGCAGTCGTCGTCGTCGTCTTCTCCACGATGAACCGATCGACGTGTAAGTCTGGAACGACTGACGGGCGCGTAGGTGTTTTTGAGCGCTCCGATATTAACTTGAGCCGCCTGGAAGCTCCGCCTCTTTCTCCGCATCTCCATGGAGAGTATTTTCAAACACCGGAAGGACAAACCGAAAAAAAAAAGAGCTTTTACAACGAAAGCCAGTTCCATCTATTGATCTGAAGATGTTGTGGGTGTGGTCTTGTGCTGAATTCCTCCGACTCCCCTTTTCCACACGGTAACCTTTTTCCTAACGTCACATGTTCTCAGCAGAAATCCAGAGTAGAGTAAAGACGCAGCACGGCTATGCCTGCATCTGACGTTCCCGAATACGTAGCGATAATATCAGTACACTGTCCTTCAAGCTCCATAAACCGGAAGTGCTCAATGTAAAGGCTCATTTCTCTTTTTTTAAGGTTTAGGTTCTGGATGTTTAAGTCATTTATTGTCATTTAAAAAAAAAAAGGTACATCATAAGCAAGCCGGGGGGGGGGGATCAATATCACACAAGCCTAATTTGAATATTATAATGAGACAGAACGTCGTACCGCCCCCATGTCTGATTTATTTAGTGTTTTTAGGTGTTGTACATTAGAATAAGTGGAGGTTTTATGCTACGCAATATTAACGTATCGTTCTATCTATGGCTATTAACGTAGATTTACGCTGGCGTACGTGAGAGCTGTCACAGTGCAGATTTAGAGATTGTAAGATGGCGGTTTAGTCTTAATGCTACAAGGTTGTATTCTGTCTCGTTATTAAAATGAAATCAGGAAGAAAAAAAAACTCTTACTATAGCTCGGGGCTAGAGAGCATGATGTATTTTTTTTTTTAATGATTATTATTATTTTTTTTTAACCCAGATAGCCATCGTTCCTAATATGTACGGGACAAATTCAGGACCATTTACGCTATGGATTTTCAAAGATTAGATTACCGTACAGACTAATGTGCTTTATTTTCCTCATTGTAAAGTTCAGCTGCTCTTTGGGAAATTGAGCACCGGCTCAGCTTCCTCATATTATGATTTATAGCCATCACTAGACCGCTAATGAAACTATTCGTTCTTGCTTGTGTTAATGAATTGATGGTGGAGGTAATTAGGACCACCATTTAAACTTGCTCCGACTCCAAGGTGTTTGTTAGGAATGCATGTTGTTTACTTCATGTTGTAAAAGCGTGGTTTCTCTGTCATAAATGCTGTATGTCTTAGTTAAGAGTTGTCTGAGCTCTATATAATTATTAGTATTAGTATTATTATTATTATTATTATGATGTATTAGTGTCTAAGTAAAATACTAGTGCTTTGGCTGAGACATGGGTGCAGGTTTTGCTGTGGCCTCATCTGAAAATGACATGGAATTTCACGGTGTCATGGGAAATTGCCCTCTATTACGTGATTCAAGGCTTTTGAATTTTACTCCGACTCCATTTGAAGCATGCAGCATTAGTCTCCTTGTCCCAAATTATAATTTAACAATTTAGCTTGAACAATATTGATTTTTCCCTGCTAGCGATTTAAGCGTTAAAAGAATCTTAATTAGCGATTTAATCCTCTGGAACAGATTTTTTAAAAAAAAACACAAAAAAGTAAAACCTTACATAAATCCATGGAGCGACGCTGTTGAGCGTCAATAGATTTACACGTAAACCACTTGGACATCACCGCAGCAGCACGTTTCTGTACTGTAACTCGCCGTATCACGGAGAGGAAGCCAGCGAACTGGCCGAGGAACCTTTTTTAGGGGATTCGAAAGATTCGTAGTGTTACTATCTTTTGTGATGACTTGCGTGACGATTTTTTTAATTTGTAGAAATTCCGCGGTTTTCTTCACACAGTTGTGGTCATGATATAAAAGTATAAAAGTAAACACAAAAGAAACAAGATTTAAAAAAAAAACTAACAAACAACTAAATACAGAGTCAAATTTCATGCCATTTAAATGTAGTTCATTTACAACGTTAAGGGGAAAACCTGCAGTATTGTTAATGTAATATAATCAGAGTAAATGTCTGTGGACGGTGTGATGGTGTAGGATTGTGTAGGAAAGATACATTTGTTATACTGCAAAAGCCTAACGGGTGACCTTAAAAAATATAGCTAGCTGAAAGTTAGTCCACGAACCAATTCGTAAATAGTGAATTCATAAACAATTCCGTTCCATTGTACCGAAAGAAAAAATTTACTCCAACAGGAAAGGCATAACTTTACTTAAATGAACTGTAAGTTGATGCAAGTATGACGTAATTTAACTATAATTTGACATGTATAACTAATTTAAGTACAATTTGACGCAAGTGAGTTGTTTTTGGTCTGATTTGACGCAAGCGTGTGTTATTTTGGGTCTGATTTGACACAAGTGTGAGTTATTTTAATAAGTACATTCTGAATTCATAAGAAACAATTCTGTTCCATTCTATGACTCCAACAGGAAAGGTATAACTTTTTACTTGTATTAAGTATAAGTTGACGTAAGTAGAACTTATTTTAAATGCGAGTTGAAGTTATTATAACGAATTATTCGGAGCTGTTTTGTTTGCTGAGAAGCGCTGAGAGACGTCCCCCCGTTTCATTCTCCGGCCGTGCTCTATGCTATTTCTTTTCTGTCTGTATTGGTCTTGCATCACAATAATTTATAAATTTTTTTTTTTAAAAACAGTGTGAGGAAATGAAATGATGTAGCATTAACAAATAAACTCTCTTCAAGCCGCCTGATTTTAAACGTTGACGTTTAAAAGTCACGACGTCTTCAGCTTTCTAGGGGAAACGGTGTCTAAGCCGAACGATTCACACTGTGATGATGTAACGCTTCCACTCGTTTCCACTCCGTAGCGTTTCCCACTGAACACCGGTGCACGGACGAGCGTACGTGAAGAGAGAGATTATAACCTTCGAATATCTGAAGCCCGTGGCCAGAAAAGTGTGCAGAAGAGCAACTGAGGCAGAGACTAAACTTTGGGTGCGTTTGCAGTATATTCTGTGGTGTTTGGGGTTGATTTATTTATTTATTTCCCCCACAGCGTGCTGCCTCGGGACTTCCCGGCGCCATGTGGGTGGCATTATGCAAATTATATGGAATGCTGCTCACCATAATGATTTGTTGTCTTAACCCCGAGTCTAAGAGTACTGCTCGGTGTCCTATTTATTTATTTATTTTATTTTTAAACCCTCTGGAATATCGACTGAAGCCATGTTCCTATGTGGACAAAGCAACGCTCGTGTTTTTGTCTTTTTACCTCGACTCGGCAGTCAGCCATCTTAAATTAATTAACACACTTTCATGTTGCTTATAATTAGCTAATTAAAGCTGATAGGCTTTCTGTTAGAACACCTGTTTAATAAGTAGTGTTTTGCCCCTCTTTATACGCAGCTGCGTTCAGAAAATGTGTGTTGTATTGAATTACGAGCTTGTGCTGAGTTCGCTCTGCGTGACGTTCCTTCTCAGGTGTTCACACTGGGTCCTCGCTATGAGAGCTAACACACGACGGTGCTCTTTAATGCTCCAAATAATAAAAAAAAAAAACAACACGGGGAATTACAGGTACTGTCGCAGTACACACATTCACGGTGAGTATAATTAATAATCAAGATGATCGGGCAGATTAAATGTTCGTATGTATTTCTATAAGAATGACAGTTTGACTGGCACGGCAGGCGTACAACCACAGACTTTATTCTGTTGCCTGGAGACAGATGCGTGAGATTTTGTTGTTTACTCACCGCCAGCTGATTCAAACAATGCCGTATAAATAAGTTCTATTTAAAAGTTTTTAAAATCCGGGTATTATTTCTCAGTAAAGCTCATGACATTTCATGTCATTGAAAAGTTGCTGAAGCTTGTGGCCAGAAAAGTGTTCAAAAGATATCACATGCTCTATGAGCTGTGGGCGGGGCCTTCGAGGCTAAAATTAAACTGGGTGACGATATAATGTAAAAATAAATAAATAAATAAACTGTGAAGAATAATTGTAACAGTTTAATGTTATGATTATTCACCTGTCGGAGAAACAGTAACCAATTTATAGTACAAATTAAGGAATTATTTATACAAATACACAGGAAACGTAAAAAAAAAAAAATTGTGGGTTTAAATTTCCACCTGGAACATCAGAAATCTGTCATGTTGAGAGAAATCATAGAATTTTAGTATACAGTCGAGGAGAGCTGGGTGATATTATGATACGATTGTCAAGTTTTTCCTATGTTGAATTACGACATAGAATTCCCTAACACTGCCACGATTTTTTCCAAGAATTTGTTCTTCTAAATAACGCAGACTGAATAAACCACATGGTAATGGCGGTTTTCAAATAATGAATATTTATCCTCAGAACGTGGTATAAGTGCACACACTGGGCCTCATTTATCACACTGGATGTGAAGAAATATATTCGTAACTCATTCATAAGAGTATTTGCTTCACAAGGAATGTGTTATTCATGAAAATCCAGTTAGTTTGGGGGAAAAAATGTCCCTATCCTACGAGATCTCCTGAAATATACATGTGAGGAGACTTCCGATTTATTGTTCGATTAACTAGTGATCAAAAGGTTACGTTAAATCACTTATTTATTTCATTTTACACACCCCAATTTAGTGGAACTTTTGTGGTACCCAGTCATTTCATATTAATGACCTTGAAAGAACAGGATCCAAACGAGATCCGTAACTTTAGACAAAATAATTCCCGATAAAAGTAGAGCCACCTTTATTATAAAAGCCAAACGGAGGAGGCATTAGCGTGTGCTTATGGTAGCCAACTCGCTGCTATGGCTGAGCTGCATTACTGGAAGGTTTAGCGACGTCACCCTTAGGAGGCGCTCTTGCACCGGTTAGTTGTCGTTTTGTTGTTTTCAGCCCTCTGTGAGCTTTACCGTTTATGGAGTTTTGTTACTAAATATAGATCAGCTGTGCTGTGAAGAAGCTGGATAATTTTCAGCTGACTGGCATTCGTCAACATGGGCAAATGAGTGCCAAGATAATCAGGGGAAACGTTTGGAAAACTGGTGGGAATTTTATGTTTGGTTAAAAAAAACAACAACAAAAAAAACACCTTTACATGCTTTACTAAAAGATTAATACATGAGGCCCACTGTACAAAATAATCTTTAACTTAGTTGTACATAGGTGTTTAACATAGGTGTACATATGTTAAAGATATTTATCCAGACTTGTTTCTGTCACTCGGTCCCGAGGAGTTCCAGTCCGAGGATTAACGTGTGATGACGAAAGATCGAGACAGTGAATAATGTATAACAATGATGATTACCACATCATCATTATCTTCAGAAAGTGAACTTTATGACAGCGCGGTTATTTGCGAGACAGTTAGCGGTGTTGAAAGCACTCTGAATTAATGAGCTCGAAAGACCTGAGAGCAGTGCGGTTTAGATCACCTCGTGAGTCATGGTTTTGTATCATACATATGGATGTGTTTGTGCTTCTGAGAGCGATAAGGGGAAGACTTTTTATCCACTGACGCTGTGCTTGCTCGGTATTGGGAGTTTTGGAGAATTGTTTTTGCTTTTTTTTCTTTTTAAATAAAGTATAAATCAGTGTTGTGTTTCTACCAGTGTTTAAATATAGAATGACGTCACTTAACCAAATCAGCGTGATTAGTTTGTGTTATTTGGGCTGTTCAAAAATAGTTTTTGTTCAGGTCATCTGTTCAGTATACTTACAATATAATATATATATTTTAATGATTTATAGTAATTCTCATAAAATTTGGTTATTTAATATAATGCTATAGTATCTCAACTGGCACAAATGAAAAATATAATGTGATTAATTAAATACAACATTTCTCTCAGATGTTAACACAGATATTGGTGCAAACAAATGCAAATGGTGCAAAATTTTTTTATGGAGACCGAACGTCCTCTTTTTCAGACCTTTTAAAAAAGATTTCTAAATGTGAGAAGATGTCCGGGGTTCGGCTTCAGTTTCATTATGATGTGCTTATGGTGTAATACCGCATCATGTGTGCGCATGTTTGCATTGCTTTAACACCTCTATGTAATTCCCGCCTTCTCGCACACCGATTGGTCGATTTATACAATTCTTGCAGCAACTATTGGCCAAATTGGCACCTCTTAACCGTTAGCCTTCTCTCAGCGAACGCGTGAAGATGAAGCGATGTTGTACGGCGTCAAACAGTTGCTTCACAGTAGCAGCAGATGAAGCTGAGGCCCCCCCGCCGCCCCCGCCACATCGCAACTGAACAGATATGTTAGGTTTGTAATGCATGTCCAAATGACATATTACGAAGAAAAGTTTCGGGCAGTAACTAATAGACTCTTCTGATAAAAAGGAGTGAGAATTTTGCAAGCGACCAGCATGATGGTGGTTTTTTTTTTTTTTTCTTCTTCTTCTTTCTTTTCTTCTACATTCTCCTTTCCACATCATTATCCCAAACCACCATGTGCTGCATGTGTGAAAATGGTGCAAAAAAAAAAAAAAAAAAACTACTACGGCTTTTATCCACAGTCTCCCAAGTGCAAGAGATGAGAAATGGGACCAGTTCTCGCTCGGCGTGCAAGTCACCTGACCACATCAAACATAATGAGACGGCTTCCTGTTAACGAGACACAGATCAGCTTAATGAGCTTAGCCACAGAGACGCTCACACACTCTCTCTCTCTCTCGATTTGTTACCAGCCGTCTCATAACTGTGTCTCTCTCTCTCTCTCTCTGGCTGTCTCGCTTTATTTTACTCTCTTCTCGTCTGCTTAAAGTTGACAGATCTTTCATTTTGGATGTGTGATGCGTCAGAAGAGACCGGTGTATCATTTCATTCATATAGGCTGCCTTAAAGCATGTATTAAAGCTGTCAGTTTTGAACAGACATTGTCTCGAGTTTTCATTTCAGATCAGTGAATAAAAATAAAAATAAAAAGATGACTGAGTGAGGATAAAGGTGGAACTGTTTAAAAAAAGAAAAGAAAAGGTAAACATCAGGCAGGTGACATTTTCCCTGTCTGTGTCGCACTTCTCCGGCTGCCTGCTTAATATCCAGAGGTCATGACCTAAATGAGGCGAATTGATTATGTGTGCCCATGAGTGCCAGTCTCTGTGAGACCGGGCCTGTTTCGAAATCAAGGCAGGAGTTGCCGGGTGAGCTGATTAGACGGCAGCCGAGGTTGATCCTCCTACCGCTTTCTGCTTCACCATAAATATTCATACACCGAGCCAGTGCACCTCTCACCATTATGCGCTAATTACCTTTTTTCTTTTCTTTTTTTTTCAAGATCACTCGCAGGTTCAGGAGGGAGTCAGAAAACTGCATTAAAGACACTTGTGCAGCCCTGTAATGAAATAATCCCCGCACACCGTATCTGAACTGCACATTAAAACGCCATATTGTGTCTCGTCATTGTTTAATCGGTGTGCTTATGTCCTAATCAGCAGATGGTGTCACCTGCATCATCAGTTCATACGGTTTTCTCATTAGCCCAGATTGCAAACCCAGTTCATTCAGATAATTACAACAGCCCAAATTAGGAATCTGTTATGCAAAGGTTTTTAAAAATATATATATATATATATTTCGGTAAGAGCATTTGTGTCTTTCTTTCAGGGAGCTCAGGAAAGAAGTCTAGATTTGATGCGCTTCAGTATGGTTTTTGAATTTTTCGACTTGTCTGATGGATCGCTACTTCTATGCAGACTTTTCTGCTTTCTCTGGTTATTGCCATGGTTTGCGTTTCCGTGGTATTGCTATAGTTTTTGGTCTCCGGGTTATCACTATGGTTTATGGTTTCCGCGGTTATCGCCGTGGTTTTGCCGATGTGGCCATCAGTTTCTTTCGAGAGTTCCTCGTTGTTGTTGTTATAAAGCCATAGACGACCGTGCCTTTTCAGCGGTAGGTCCTAAACTCTGGAACAGTCTCCCTTTGCATGTGAGGTCAGCTTCTTCAGTAGCCACTTTTGAATCTTCGTTGAAAACGTATTTTTATTTTTTTAGCTTTTGTATAGGTATTTTAACAAGTTGAAACGGGTAAATACGTAATGCTGTATTTAAAGGTATCTATTTATATAATAATAATAATAATAATATATATTTAAACATAACTCTGTTCTGGCTTATTTGGTTGATTTGATTTGTAAAGCACTTGGGTCAACTTCGGTTGTTTCACATGTGCTCTATAAATAAAGATTGACTTGACTTGATGGTTTCCCTGTTATGGCAGTGGTTTCCCTGAATTTGCCTTCTTTCGGTTTCCCCGGTATCTTCCTGGTTTCCCCGGTATCTTCCTGGTTTCCTTAACATCTCGTCAGCGTCCCTGCTGTGACCATGGCTTCACTAGAATCGAAAGGACTTCAATGGTTACTCTGGTATTGCCATGGCATCACCTGGCTCGTGCAGTGTGGAAGCACACACTACGTAGCTAGGTACAGGTACAGATGTAAAACCACTCCTACGACCACAGATCAGATGCATTTCTGATGAAATTTAAAAAAAAATGATCAAATCCTCAGGGAAATGCAGGCAAAACCCCTTTTGCGGTAGCTGCTGCCTGTTTGCAGCAAAAACACGGTCTAGTTTAGGAACCATGACTAGCAACATACATGGTCACCATGTTTCTTTGTTGCTCAACCTTTTAGCGTTGCTTTTCCCGCCCACTTTTCATGCCCGCCAAATGAACAACTTCCTGACATTTTACCACGTCGCGCTTGCTGTGATCTTACCGACATCTCAGTCCCAACATAAAACCATCATCGTTGGATAAACCGATCGATACCCGGTCCGAATGAAAGTTCCATCAGATCGTTTAAAAACGCTGCTAAACAAAAGAATAACCCCGACGTAAACCGAATAAGGTTTCTTTTACAGAATTTTGACTTGTAGCTGCAGAAACTGGGTGTGAGACGAAATTACAGATTACAAAAGATTTAGCGAAAACGCTTGCATGCAGATTAGCTGCTTGTTAAGAGTCTAAACTTGTATGCAACATGCAGATAAACACAACTATTTTGTATCTCTGCATTCCCCTGTTTTCATGCATGACCAGTACATAGATGTAGGGTGAATAGGATGTGCAGAACATTTCTTGTTTAAAGTTAGCACTCGGAGAGGAAAAGGGAGCTGTATAGAGGGAGGAGAGAAAAGCTAAGAAGGTCTGGGCACTTTTTCTTTTTTATTTATTTATTATTTTTTTTTATATGCCTGGAAGCTTCTTTATGCAGGTGGGAAGGTGTTCCGACTCGTTTAAGCCGGAGCGTGAGGAAGCGGTAATGTTCCAGATTACCCCTCCCTCCGCTCAGGTCCTGAGGTTAATGAAACTTCTGATGAGAAGCGCAATTTGCCTCTGTCTATTATCTCCTCGCCCGAGAGCTACTCCGCAGGTTTCCTTTAATGCCGATGCGAGCGAGACATGGAGAGAGGAAATATCAAAAGATGATGAGTTTTTAATCTTTTAACATTTACATGTCGCAGGAGTGACATAGAGCCCTGGACTGCTAATGTCATTCTGGAAATGCGTCTGACCTACAGAGGACTCCTCAAAGCTCTGAGATGGTGCAGAATTAGACGATCCAGAAGGGTTTTTAAAATTTTTTTTTTTTTTTTTATAAATCTCCTCCTTTCTCTGTCCACCTCTCGGCTTTCTTTTAAGTCTGGAGATTAAATTTATAATGAGAAACAGGAGTGTAAATGAGCGGGAGAGTGACTGAAAGGTTTAAAAGTACGTAGACGTCTGTTGAACACCGACGGATAAATGTGTATCAGGTTACGTTAATCGCTTTGCAAAGTTTAAAATGCGCCTCATCCTTTTCTCTAAGATCACATCGGACGTCGTCTCCTGGCGATTTGGTAATCGCGGCTCATACTGCGGTTAATGCTTCAATGACTACAGAATCAAGTATTTGACATGGCCATCCCAGTTCCAATCCAAGACAACCCCCAGTAGATGATCTGGAATGATTGTGTATTGAAGAACGATCTCAGATTGCGTGCTCGGTATCTTTATTCACATCAAACGTTATAGACTCGGTGCTGTTGGCAAAGAGAGGTTGAACATAATACTAAAGGCAGGACTGACGGTAATTTTGACACTTGCAGTTTCATTAAACATCCAGATTTGTAGGAACACTTACTTTTCCAGCCTTTTGTTGCCCCTGTCTTTAACTTTTTTGAGATGTGTTGCAGCCATCAAATTCAAAATGACCTTGTTTTTTCCTTTAGATGGTACGTTTCCTCAGTTTAAACATCTGTTATGTTTTCTAAGTTCTATTGTGAATAACGTACGGGTTTATGAGATTTGCAAATCATTGCATTCTGTTTTTATTTACATTTTACACGGCGTCCCAACTGTTTTGGAATTGGGGTTTTTGTGTGTGCTTGCGCGCGTGTGTGTGTGTGTGTGTGTGTGTGTGTGTGTATGTGTGATATATATATACATATATATATATACACACACACATATATAAATAAATAAATATATATATATATATATATATATAAATATCTCTCTCTCTCTCTCTCTCTCTCTCTATATATATATATATATATATATATATATATATATATATATATATATATATATATATATATATATATATATATATATATATCGCAGTGTTGTTGAATGCTTGAATCTGATTGGTCAGAAGGTGTAGTGATTTCAAAAGGACATCTGAACCAGACAGTAAAACAGATCAGCTTTAGGTTGTAATTAATGTTTCTTTATTATTATTATTATGAATTGGGTTTGAAGTCAGTGT
Source organism: Ictalurus furcatus (assembly GCF_023375685.1). NCBI lineage: Eukaryota > Metazoa > Chordata > Actinopteri > Siluriformes > Ictaluridae > Ictalurus > Ictalurus furcatus. The sequence continues at coordinate 21,201,862 of NC_071273.1, forward strand.
TGTAGTCGTACAGAAAAACCCAATGTTCTCTCAGAAAACATGACCCTGATGTGATTTATTGCGAGACTGAAGCTCAACACCTCTGAGAGCTCATAAGGGGAGAAAACAACAGGTGATGTGTAGAGTATTGCAGCGTGAAAACGCTGACACTGGAGGCGTTTCTCTCTCTCTCCTGTCTTTCCTCAGCCTCCATTAGCTGTTCCTCGGGTTTATATTAGAAGGGTGCTGACTCGACCATGACTTTGTAGCAGTAATAAGTGTCAAAAGTGTCACAGTATGTCTCTGTCTCTCGCATTCTCACCGACTAATCTCTTTTTCTGGACGTGCCTGGAATTGGGGCGAAGTGTTATGCGTTGAGCCATCAGGAGCACATTTGAGAAGAGTTACTTTTCTCAGCTCTCCATCTGGTGCTTTGTCTTTTTTTTCTTCTTCTTTCGATCTTTTTTGATGGTGTTTCTGAACCTATTTTTTTTTTCTTCATGTTTTGTTTTTCCAAACAGATTAAATCTCCATCTGTTGCTGCACTCATGAATTATTAAAATCATGGACCTGTTTATTTCTGAAGATTTGCCTGCAGTTTGCTGCACTGGTTGACGCTGTGTTACTGATATAAATGACGTCATAACAACTTTGTGTCGTTTTGAGCCGATGGAACACACGGAGTGTTTATTATAGCGGGACACTTTATACCAGGGGTGTCCGATCTTATCCGGAAAGGGCCGGTGTGGGTGCGGGGTTTCGCGCCAACCAAGCAGGAGCCACGCCTGACTCCACCTGTTTAATCAGTCGATCTTGGCTTTCAATAGACTCAGGTGTGGCTTCTGCTTGGTTGGAATGAAAACCCACACCGGCCCTCTCTGTATAAGATCGGACACCCCTGGTTTATACATTTTGGTGTTTTTCTGCTATGAAATTTACCGAGGTCAACTCCCTTTAGCTGTACTATAGTCAAGTCTAGGGTTTTCTGGGTGATGATTAGGGTGGAACTATCTGGAATTGCAAACGGCTAGTACAGCTTAACTTCCTACCCGTGTTTATCCCCCATTAAACCACACGTTGTCGTTTGTGGGCGTGGCTTGTTCAGCTTTTAGCTGAAGTTCTGATGCGAGTCGTTGCTAGCCAAAACGTACGCATTCTACTGTAATACTCATTCAGACAGCTGTACTATCTTTGTTTAACATGTATTCTGTGTTGTGCCTTTTTCTTAAATTTTGAGCACCAGATGTGGTTTACTGGCCGCTAAATACAGACAAGATGTGGGAGTAAAAACTGCAGCTTGCCATCTGACCGAGAAATTGGAACGCGCAAACCTCAAGACCTTCCCGTGTGTGGGAAGCTATAACGACTGTTACGTACGAGCACCGACACTGGAGACTCCTTCCAAGAAGTGTGTTCAATAAACATTTCCTTACATGGCTTCTCCATAGCAACAATAATTTAAAAAAAAAAATAAAACAAACAACAACAAACTTATCATTTATTTTAATACTTATAGAGATCTTGAAGTTGTTACTGTACACATTATTATAAATTTTACATTTTAAACATAAAATTTTTATCCATTTACCGTCACGTTTTAATATCGGTCTAAAGTGAGTTCCTGTTCTTACTTATGTTATAGCAGCTATTAACTGAGAGCTCATTCCCTCTCTCTATTTCTCTCTTGAACTTAATAAAAAAAATAAACCCCCCCCCGTCATGAATGCTTTCACCAGGCGAAATCGAGGTATATGTTTGCAGCCTAGCAGACATGTGAGACGTCGAGAGAGTTCATGGTGTGTGTTTGTGTGTTGTGAAAGAAGTGTAAGCGTAATGAGGTTTTAATGGCAGCGCGGTCGTCAGTGCGAGGCTGTTCCGTCGCCTCGAGCCGAACTACACTACGGCGTGTTTTTTCTTTTCTCACAGTTGCCATAACCACGGTCGCATATTTCCAAATCAGATTTATTTACCGCCCTTGTCCCTTTGTGCTCACAAACAGCTGTTTCTTTTGTCCTCTCCTCACTGCAGCGGATGACTCAGAGCTGAGACGGAAGATCACTGAAGAAGTGCAGAAAGGTCTGGAAGAGGAGAGGAGCAAGAAGCAATACGAGATCAATCAGTGGTAAATGTGTACACACACACACACACACGAGTGAGAGAGAAAAATGCATTATGATTATGATGTGCTCGGACTAAACGCTAAATATAGTTTTACTTCACTGACTTTTCTTCCTCGTAGAAGTTTTGCGCGTATTATATCCGGAGTTTAAATGCAATTTGGACTTTCGAACGGGACGACAGAGACAGATCACCTTTACACAGATTAAAACGTTATATCTTAGCGCTGGTCAAATTGGGACACAGATGTAGCTGTAATCTCCCTGGACTCCTTCACCTCTTTTCCGTTCTCCATTGCACTTCTTCTACCGCCCCCCCCCCCCCCCCCCAAATCTATTAATCATTGGAGAGCGACTCAGCCCGGGTGTAATTTCCTCCTTTCTGATGGTGAGATCAATTAACTTCCACTTCCACCAGGGCTCTCTAATTCAAAGTTTGACCAGTCAAGAAAGATCGTGCTGCTATACACGGACTGTCCAGTTTAATAGGAACACCTGTGCTGTACGTCTGCTCGTCCAGCCAGTCAAGCGCAAAATACAGGTCCGGAGTCTCCGTTAACGTTCTCCTCAAACGTTAGAGTGCGAGTGTGATCTCTGTGACTTAGTCGGTGCCGGACGGACTGGTCGTTTGAGTATTTCAGGAAATCTCCTTGGATTTCCACGCACAAGTCTGAAACGCTCTAAAGGTTATACAGATTGGTGCGGAAAACGAAAAACACGACCTCGTCGACGAGAGAGTTCGGAGTAGAATGGTCCGAAGGTTACGGAAACTCGATTGACCGCCTCTTAACGGCCACGGTGAGCAGAAAAGCATCTCCGGACACATGGGACCTTAAGGCAGGAGAGCTGTAACAGCAGAAGAGTAGCGCTGCCAGCCATGAACAGGAATCTGAGGCTACAGTGGGAACAGGCGCACTCAAAACTGGACAGGTTTCAGTAAGCCTTTCTTAAATTGGAAGTACTCGCCGCAATCGCGACACGTCAAATGATCAAGTGCCCCGGCTGTATTTCTCAGATAAATGACAATAACGGAAGTCAGTATAAATGCATGTAACTACCTAATCAGTCCTTCCAGGATTTCGCCATTTCGCAAAATCAAGCAAAACGTCGCAATATTCAGAGCTTGCGATTTTTTTTTTTTTTCAAAATTGCCACAGGTTTTCCGCAGATTTGGGCCAAGACGCATCACGCATCCAGCCAAAGCCCTCTCGGATTCAGCGTAGACTTTTTTCTTTTTTTTTTTTTATCCACTGAATGCATAGTAAGTATGTAGGTAAAGTGGAGCTCTTCTCATTGGTCTGGACTCTGAGCGGAATCTGAAAGCGTGTGGTGTTTTATTTATAGCACGTTGAGTTTGATGACAGACGGAGCATTATATCTGTGATCAGTTACACGCTACGTGATCTTCCCGGGCATTACATGTCTTTTGGAAAGCTCGGGTATATATATATAATATATATTTTTGGTTTGACATTACCTCACTGTTACGGTTTGAAGTCTGCGACGATAAAGGTCAACACCGATACGCCGTCTTTATAGCTGTTACGGGTTCACGTTTGTGCATGTTGAAATGGATGAATTCAGGAAGTCTTATTAGGCGCTGACCCGGGAAATTGCTGGCTTGACTTTTACAGAATATTGAATTCGGTTTTCATAATCGGCTGCGGAAGGAATTTTATTCTGAGGGTCATACAGACTCTTAGCCAAATTTCCAACGGATGACTGGCCATTTTAAAGAGACCGAGAACGTGAGAACCGGGCCTCACACTCGTTATATCAGGAGATGTTGAACATTTTCCCTTTCATTTGAAACGACAGTGCAGACACACAGTGATTTAGTGTGTAGCGTGAGAAGGGCTGAGTATAGAATTAACAATACGAGAACATTTTGGGGGGGAAAAAAAACCCAATTTGGAATTAAGGCAGAAAAAGTGAAAGTATTAGAAGGCATTTCTGCTGATTAGACCTTTTAGTCACTAACCGATGTAAAAACGCTGCAGTCTTCTACTTCTTACAGCGTCCGTGTTAACGCGGGCAATAAATAACATCCTCTCAGACACGACACGCCGACTTCCTGCGTCATCCTCTCACGCGCTTGCTCTTTCGTCTCGTCCACGCCGCCGCCGAGCCTCAGAAATTAGTATTGACGGCGAGTTTATTTCCTGTCGGCCGTAAAAGCAAATTTAGAGGCCGACCCTGTTGGTTTTACGTTGTTGTTGTCGAGGTGGCGGAGGCGAAGTGCTCCGTTCCATCGCCCAGGCAACGGCATTAAGCCGAAGTAGACGCTTTATTGACCATGATGTCATGCTTGGAAGGACAGAATCAATATTTTCCTTAATGTTGTCTTCCATTTAGATCTTCATGTCCGGCATTTCGTTCTTTATTTCTGCTCTTTGTCCTTAGGTTTGTGTGTGTGTGTGTGTGTGTGTGTGTGTGCGTGTGTGTGTGTGTGTTCGTTCTTTAAAGGGCCTTGCCGAGGCTATAGAATCGAATAGGAGGAAATTATTTTCTCGGTTTGGTGCTTCCGTCATTGGTGTTGACTCTAATGATGATTTTTGCACTCTGAACTTTAATAGAGAGTTTTTTTTTTTTGTTTGTTTGTTTTTTTAACAGGAGAGCGAGTTATAAAAGCCTGTTATAAAATCTTTGTGTTTTTTTTTTTTTTTTTTCTTCTCCAAAAATGATATTCGAGATGAGTATTATAAGCCCTATCTGGATTATCTAGAGGTGTGTATGTGGTCCAAGAGAGAGAAACCTTTCTTTCTTTTATTGTTTACTTTTCCCCACCAGATTATATGATTATATAGCAAAGTCACCTGATTTCTTAAAGTAGGAGGAGGAGGAGGAGGAGAAGTAGGAGGAGAAGTAGGAGGAGGAGGAGGAGGAGGAGGGGCGGGGAGAATTTCACCACTACAACTTTATACTGTTTCTCATTTACTGTCATTTCCTTAACGTTTCTTTTTCACTGAACTCCCCCCGTGTTGCGCTTTAGCATGTCAAACTCGTAACGGGACGGATACTACAAACTTTTATCACATGATGCGTTGAAGATTTTCAGTGTATCCACGGGGGATAGTTTCCAAGACCCCCAGCGGATGCCTGAAACCAATGATAGTAGCAAACACTAATATATATATATATATATATATATATATATATATATATATATATATATATATACTGTACATATCTATGATGAAGTATAATTGATAAATTATTATTATTAATAATATTAACAACAATAACTAATAATAAAATAATAGAGCAACTATAGTAATAAAAGTTAAGTGAAAGTGGGTTCTCACGCCCTCTCTTTCTAAAGTACTCACTCTTCTTCTTCTTCTTCTTCGTTCTTCTTCTGATGATGATGTGATGATCACTTAAAGGAAGCATTTTACGACTTCTCTTCGGCACGTATGATTTGCCAGCATCTATAGCGCTTCGGGGCCATTATTAAGCGAAATAAGTGTTACTTAAACACAAGCACTGCGATACCATGAGAGTTGATCTGATAACCGAGGCGGCTAATAAGTGACTAACGGCCGGGTCGCACACGAGATTTCATCGTGTCACTCCGAGTAACGTATTTCTGGAGTTTTCTGTTTATTTTTCTCGGCCCGTGGTTGAGTGAACCCGCGGGAACGGAAACGGCGAATACAGGGGGGTTTGACCGTATGTGCGTTTTTATGGAAATCTGATCATTTTGATCGTTTAAAACGCTCATGAGTTTGTTTTGTTTTTTTTTCTTCTTCTTCTCCCCCCACTCCCCCTTTTTTTTCAGGTCTGGACATTTTTGTAAATCAGTTACATAAATTGTTTTTTTTTTTTATTACATTTTAAAGTGTAATCTAATCGCAGTTGAAATGATGGAGAAATTATACATCCTTACGCAGACTGATTCTGAATGACTAAAACAAGCTTCTGTATTTGGGTTGGAATTAAGTCGCCGTGTCCAGGTGACGTGGATGTTGAAAGTGTTCGATGATGAAAAATTTAGGAACACTACGCAATGAACGAGTTCCCGACGTCCTCCCACATGTTCCCATGACTTCCTTCCTGCATTCCCAGCTAACTCTGTAAATGTGCTGAGAGAACTAGCTAAAGTTAGTGACGGCTCGCCTAATTAGCTTGAGAATGCGTAACTAGGATTCTACTTTCTCTTTTATAACTTACTATAAGATTTAAGACGTTTGTAAGGCTCTGTCTAATAATGTTTTAAGATTTAAGACACAGTTTCGTTTCACCAAATTTAGATCAAAGCAGACACGTGTTTTAAAATCGATCCCTGTTTAAAGCTTTTTGTACTTTGCAGTAAAATTCAACTATATTCATTAGCATGCAAACTAATAAAATGATTCATTTAATAGTTTTTATTTATTTATTTATTTATTTTAAAAAGCAAACTTTTACAGTGTTAAGTTTGAAAACGCACTCGTCGAGAAGTGTTCGTTTTTTTTTTTTTCCTGGTTCTTGATCATCTGAGGGAGAAGAACTGCATTAAAAAAAAAAAAAAAAAAATCAGACACTTTACATTACATTACATTTATTCATTTATACATTTATTCATTTAGCAGACGCTTTTATCCAAAGAGACTTACAAATGAGGAAATACAAGCAAAGCGATATATCAAGCGTAGAACAGTACAAGTAGTGCTACTGTACAAGATCTTTTAATTGAGTTCCAGAAGAAGCAAAGTGCGCAGAGTAGAGTAGAGGTGTAAGTGCCAGAGTAAGTTTTATTTTATTTCTTTATTTTTTTTTAATTAAATTTTTTATTATGGGTTGGATAGGTGTTCACGGAAGAGGTGGGTCTTTAGCTGTTTTTTGAAGATGGTGGGAGATTCTGCGGTCCGGATTGAAGTTGGAAGTTCATTCCACCACTGAGGGACAGTTAGTGTGAAGGTTCTGGAAAGGGACCTTGAGCCACGCTGAGTAGGTACTACTAAGTGTCGGTCGTTAACAGATCGCAGATTGCGTGAGGGAACGTAAGCCTTCAGGAGAGAGTCGAGGTAGGGGGGTGCTGTTCCAGACAAGGTCTTGTAGGTGAGCATCAAGGCCTTGAATTTGATGCGGGCGGCTACAGGAAGCCAGTGGAGGGAGATGAAGAGGGGTGTGACGTGGGTTCTCTCGGGCTGGTTGAAGACGAGGCGCGCTGCTGCATTCTGAATCGTCTGAAGGGATTTGATGGAGCTGGCCGGGAGACCTGAGAGTAGTGAGTTGCAGTAGTCCAGTTGTGAGATAACAAGAGCCTGGACTAGTCCACGTCGCCTAGACGCTGCAACTTAATTCTGATTATTTTTTCGATTAATCGGATTGTGCGGGGCAAGCTTTCAGTACCATTTTTTTAAAAATTATTATTTAAAATAAAACCCACAAACTGAGTGTTACAAATATAAACTTCAGATTAAAACTTTACACAACTGTTTGTACAAAACAGAAAAGAGCCCAACACACACACACACACCCCAGAATATATATATTATTAATGTAGGACTGGAGTTTAATTGGGTGCTTTTTGTGCATCCATAAAAAAATAATGCATAAATACTATAAAATAAATTTTATATATATATAAAAGCACCCAATTAAACTCCAGTCCTAAATGAATAATAAAAACTCTTTCACGGCACCTTGTGGTTTCTGTTACTCGCTGTCTTTAGGAATATTATTTTACTTGTGTTTATTTTTGATCAGTGTGTCTTAATTAAGACATCACAGCTCTTACTCGCGCTACACTCTGTATCACCGCGTCTACATCGCGCGTGATCAGCAACGCGGCCTCGTTACTAACACATCACTTCCGTTATAATAAACGACAGAATTTACACTGCAAGTGCGCAAATACACCATATAATGCCAAGAAACTTAAATTAAACTAAACCTTTTAAACAGCCTGCACCAGTTTCCCCGCCCCTTACACACAGTGGAGCATCTTGGATATAAACATAAGTTTGTCCTCGTGCATCAGTTTGATTTCCACGGTGTTTAAAATGCGCCCTGTCTTAGAGTTGGAGGTTACACACGTTCTTCCTCAGTCACGTGACGACTGGTCCTCCGTCTGATGGTGACTGGGAATAAAAGGTAACGCTGACAGAAAGTAAACTGAAGAAAGTCATTATCGGTGACTCTGGGTGTTTGCTAATGCTAGCGTGCGTATGACGTCATGCACCGTCGTGGCTTATACTTCCGGTTAGTAAAAAAACCCGCTAGTGTTCTGTTTGAGATGATATTACCGTTGTAAAATCCACACACTAGACGGTAGAGTACGCAGTGCATAGTGTAAGTGTACAGTACTCCATTTGGGACACAGCTTTTAGTATTTACTCTCCGAAGCGTGTTTTCTGAACAGAACTAACGCAATGAGTAAATCTCCCCCGTGCCGTGCGCAGACCAACTAATCCATGATGAGATTCATCGACAACGATTTTCATCATCGATTATTATTATCCATTTTATCGATTAGTTGTTGCAGCTCAAATTCCAACCCAAATATAGAAACTCGTCGTTGTCATTCTGAATCAGTTTGCGCAAGGATGTGTAATTTCTCCATCATTTGAACTGCGATTAGATTACACTTTTAAAATGTAATAAGAAATTCATTGAGGAATGTTTCTCATTTCGAGCCACCAGTAGCACAGCGTTATTGCCGCCGTGGGTTCTCGAGATTCGGCTGATTTTTGTGCACTAGATTCAATTTGAGAATTTTCCTTTTATTGTTTAAACCTAAAATGACTAATTTAATTCATAATCTCTCTTTATTTAGATTTCGTTTTTTAGTATGGACTATGAAATTACGAATGATGAAAAACAAGCAATTCACAGTAAATTTATTCTTTTTTTTTTTTTTTTGCAACAAAAGCACCCAAAACTCTTTTGATATTATTGGCTTGAATTCTCACGCAGAGTTTTCTCTCTCTCTCTCTCTCTCTCTCTTTTCTCTTCTCCTTTTTCTTTTCTTTCTCACTGGTACAGCGCAGTATCTCAGCTTGGTTCCCAGTCCACGGTGGTTTATTTATTTTTATTGCTAAAAGCTTCATGAGCATCTTTTAATTGAAACCATCGAACGTGCAGACGACCTCCTTCTCCTCCCCCTCTCCGTTGCAGTAAAGCGCTATCGAATGGTGATATTTTGGAGGAATATTAGCACAGGAGGAAATGAGATGAGCTGAGATGGATCATAGTAAGCTTTATGCTCAGGTTCTGGAACTGAAACCTCCAATTCTTAGTGAGCTGCACTAATAGTGAACTTATGTTCATGAATATCTTCTGACTGTGAATTTGCCATCGGCTACAAAAGAAGAAGGTGGTTTTTAAAATTAATTCATTCGTTGATTTTTAGTCATGATTTCTAAATTTCTTATGGACAGCACTAAACTTTTTTAGATTTATTTCTTCATCCTTTTTTTTTTTTTTTTTTTTTAAATGAGTTGGATTATACTTTTAAATATTTTTATATCAGCTAACGTTATTACAGAACTCTTCACTAGGCTTAATTAGATAACAGGACACTAACTGCAGTACAGTGTTACTGACCTTTAGGGGCGGATTTTGATGTGAGCTGAGGCGACTTAGTGACATGACACACGCGTATATGATATTTAATATATATTATATATATTAAATATACAGTGTGTATTGTGTATATACTGTATATGGTTAGAAAAAAAAAGTTTTTATTAGCGCTAATGGGTCGAAAATTAGTTTAACTTCTTACAAGTGAATTGATGCAAGTGAAGTGCTACTCGCTGCCCAGCCCTGCATGACACGAGTCTGATTCGAAAAGAGAAAACCTTCGTCTCGTAGACTAATCGTTCGTTTGAAACCATGTTCCTTTTCTGGACAAAAGAAGAAGAAGCTTTTATTGGTCACATATATATTACAGCACAGTGAAATTCATTTCTTCACATATCCCAGCCATGATACAGCGCCCCCTGGTGCAGAGAGGGTTCAGGGCCTTGATCAAGGGCCCAACAGTGGCAGCTTGGCAGTGCTGGGGCTTGAACCCCCGACCTTCTGATCAGTAACCCAGAGACTTAACCGTTGAGGAAAGTTTTCGCAAATCCTAGCTTGTTAGGAAGTTGGGGTCAGAGTTCAGGGTCAGATATGATACAGCGCCCCTGGAGCATAGAGTTAAGAGCCTTGCTCAAGGGCACCACACAGGCGGTACTGGGGCTTGAACTGCCCTTTTTGGCCAGTGTAGCACGATGTAATGTTTTCTGATGGGGCAGGAAAGGTGGATCAATGTGATACAGCTAGAAAATCAAATAAGCCAAGAGCACTCGATACACAGCGGTTAATAAGCATGACTCGACGCGAGTACATCCGTGACCACAAACGAATAATCGCAGATCGGAATATTCCAGGAGTGACGTCACGATCCGCAGTGTAATGATATGAAGTGTTCCTTTACTTTCGAGGTTCCCTCGTTGTTCTCGGCGAGTCTTTGTGACGCCGACATTTTCATCAAACGATTAAAAACGTCTCCATGTAAAAAACTCGCGTCGTGCTCCACGGCGTGCTCCGTGACACGATAACACGACTAATCGATAATTAAATTCCGAGTTTTATTTGGTCAGTTAGTTGCTGCAGCACTAAAACGCTGCTGAACTCGCCGCACTAGCAGTCGTGACCCTGCTTTAACCCCAGAATAAAGTCCGGCGAGAGACAAGAACGATGAGTGGCGTGTGGATGAGGTATCTACATTTTTTCATATTTGGCGTCTGTTGTGGCTTATTTTGTTTGTTTGGTGCCTAATCAGTGTGTGTTATTGTGGTGAGATTGAAATGGCCTTCAGTACAGTCAATCCTCTGTACGTTCATCTCTCTCTCTCTCTCTCTCTCTCTCTCTCTCTCTCTCTCTCTGACTTCCCAACAGCTTCGTTGACTCATTTCTTCACGATTCGTCTCACATTGTGTCCGATGTCTTTCTCTTCCTCTATGCGATGCCCCTTTTATTTTGTTTTTGTCACCCCCCCCACCCCCTTTATTTATTTATTTATTTCTTTGATACCACATGGCTTAAACGCCGGAGGCGTCGTAGAAATTACTTTGATTGATTTATTTGGCGGTTGTAATATCTGTCTTGTCTTTGTTTTTTTTTTCTTTTCTTTCGTTCTTTCTTTCTTTTTTTATCTTGTTCCGAGCCACTAACCTCACAGCGGCGCAGGCCCGAAACCTCAGCAGCCGCAGGAAGGAGGGCACGCCACGCTCATGCAAAATTCAACATGTGCTTTCTCAGACATTCTTCTTCTCTATGAATATTACATGCATTGTTGAGAAAAGCGTTTGGTGGGTAACTGTTAGGCGAGTGTGGCAGAATCCGTGTAGCGAGCGGTTTGTATTGTGATGTATTGCAGGAGGGAGTTGACGGGAAACAGGACGCCGCATTAATGAAGGAATGAGAGCAAACAGAGGCGAGCGGTGTGTGTGTGTGTGTGTGTGTGTGTGTGAGTGAGTGAAGAGGAATGCAAAATGTGCTCGCATACTCAGGCTTCGATTATCATTTCTTTATTCAGTTTTTTTTTAGTTAAAACCTGATGTATTAAACTGATATATTGATGTATTATCTGTCCCTGAAGAACACCATCACATCATATTAACTGTAAAACTTGGTTCTGTTTTCTTTTATTAGTTGTTTGTTTATATATAAAATCAACATAGTAAAGGAAACTTGACGTCTCTGGAGTTTTCCATCCAATCATCGATTGTCGATGAGTTAGCCTCGATTATGTGGCTCCGAACGTTCACGCTAGCAAGTCACTTTTTGTGCGGTTTGTTTCTTGGTTTCTTCGTACCAACTTCGTTGGCGTATTATCAAAGCAAGCTAACTGTGTACTCGCTATGTATACTCTCAAACAGGGCTGATCCGGTGATCTCCGGTACTCCCTTCCAAACTTGATCGACCTGGTCATGTCTCTGTACGCTCGGGGTCCGTCAGCACCGATAGCCATCCTATGAGAGATCCCTGCTGGGAGACACTAAAGGCGTAAAAGTTTTCATTTTTGTTCTAACTCTTCATTCTCTCCAGAGAACACCATCTTCACGAGCCACACAGTTCCTAATCAAACCCTACCGGCATTACGATCACAGAAGGTGTCTGTCTGAGAAGCTCGGAGCGGAACGTCTACCAAAAACACTCGATCATACTTCCTTCTCTCGACTTCATTTATTTCATTATCGTTAACACCTTTAGACATCCGCTTACGTTACGTATGCTACAGCAAGCTTTTAGACTTCCTGCCAGCTAGCTAGACCGTTGCGGAGTCTTCCATTAGCTCTGATGGCTGAGTACAGCTTTACGGCTATAACGCGGCGACATATTGAAAAGTTTTTAGGTTAGTCGAATAATTCAGACCGGCTTGTTCGCTTTCCGCAGTTAAGACCGGAGAACGCCGTGGCGGCATAGCCTGGCTCTCAGCCCCGCGTTCTTCCTGACGTAAAGAGCTTTTAGTGTAGATTTGCCTCGCTGTCCTTTCCACAAACCTCAGTCCATTAGTTCTCTTTGTGGTTTGACCTTCTGAGTTCAGCTTTTTTAATGGCCTCTGAGTGAAAATGCTAACGCGGTTAGAAGTGAAAGATCTGCTCTGCTTAGCAGATGGACTTGAATGTACTTTGCGTCATGCGTGGTAAGTTGGTCAGACCGTCCTGTTATCTTTAACTTCAGACTTTTATCTCAAAATGACGAATATTCCGAATGAAACACGTAAAGTGGAATGATACTCGTAGTAATACACACATGCGTCCCAAAACACTTTCGCACAAAACAGTATTTCAGTAGTCAGGACACTGTTGATCACTTTTGAGTGTGCAGTGCAGTTTTGAGACTATTTTTTGTTTGTGTAGCGCGTTTAACAATGGAGATTGTCTCAAAGCAGCTTTACGGAAATATATAAAGACAGGATAGAGATTTTAAGTGTGTGAATTTATCCCTATCGAGCAAGCCGGTGGTGAGGGAAAAACTCCCTAAGATGATATGAGGAAGAAACCTTGAGAGGAACCGGACTCAGAAGGGAACCCGTCCTCATCTGGGTAACGACGGATAGTGTGAGAGTAAAAGAAAGTTCATTATGGTTTGTATATGAAGTCTGTTTGTTGAACTAGTCCACTGTTCACTAAAGGAGACCTGAGTGTAAAACTGCATGTGGTAATTGCAGTCCCAAGGCCATCGCAGCACCCGTAGTCCCAGCAACCACAGCGAGAACGTCCATGTGGAACTGAGGTACAAAACCATTTCCATGGTACTTCAAGCGGTACCATCCTCAGCACTCTACAGGCTGTAGCCTCCAGTTGATGAGAGCTCCATCCAGAGGTAGGGCATCAGGATGGATCAGGCAGGTCCGGAGAGCAGAAAGGGTCAGGATCACTGCCATCTCCATAAATATCATGTGTGGATCGACAGAATCAGAGAGGGAGATAAAGAGAGGGAGAGATTGTCAGGTATGCTTACTATCCCGTAATGGATAAGACTGTGTACTTTGTGTACAAGAAAGTCTATAAATTTTTCTCTCGGTTAACTAGGTAACATCCACCGAATATGTGAAGCTGGACGTCGTCGTAATGTAGGACTGTGACGATGTATGACTCGTGTGTCTCAAAAAAAAAAAAAAAAAACAACTCTTGGTAGAACCTGACAGATCTTGTTATTAATTACTGTTCCAGGATTGCCACGGCTCAGGAATACCAGGTTTTATAGTCATCTCTGTATATTTGTTTATATTTATTGGGTTATTTTCGTTCAACTCGTCATAGACTAGCGATTTTTTTTTTTCCACCTAAAGTCACAACAGACTTCAAGCGAAGTTTAATTAACGCAGAATCCACCCTTAAATTGTGAAGTGCGAAGAAGCGTACCCTTGTTTCTCTGTTCTTGCCTCAGTACTAATTTTTATTTATTTATTTATTTTTGCCGGTAAACAATTATTCTCCCTCGCACACACACACACACACACACACACACACACACACAACAGTCATTTTCTACTCCCTCGTTCTTCACACAGCACGTGTCCTTTCCAAACAACCCAAAATATCACACCGTGCCCTTTCTGTATTTATTTACTGAAGTATAGACTGATCTATTACACCGTGTGTGTGTGTGTGTGTTTTCCAGTTTGTGTGTGTATAAATGGCTTAGTGTCTGTAGATCCTCCATCTTGTTTGTGTTTACATAGGTGGTATAATTATATTTTAGCTCGTTTGTCCGTCCATCCCTTCCGGCTCCGGCTGTGGTGTTGTTTTTGTTTTTTTTGTTTTGTTTTTTTGTCTTTGGTGGCTGTTTGATTGAAAACAGAGTGCCGCAGATTATAGTTTACATCTTGCCGAGTTTACACTGCAAATCATGCCGCCGGCATGGTGGCGAGACGTTGCTTAGCAACAGACGGAACTTGGAGATGTTTCTAAGAGTTCAGCGGGCTTTTGGAGGACTGTTTAGCACACTGCCGCTTTATAGACGTGAATAAACAAACACAAAGTCGAACTTGTTATTGAAACTTTTTAACTTCCTCTCGCTGTCGGATCTGCCGGAAGTTAAAAATGAAATACAGTACAAACGGAAAAACCAAAACAAATCGAAAACTATTCCTGTATCCTAGTAAACGGAGTAATCGAAGCAGGTAGTAGTATCCAACACAATGGATTAAATGACTGTTTATAAACTTGCACGACCCTACGACGTAATAGTTCGTTAACCTTGAGAAAAGGTCGGGTTCCCCATCGAGTCCGGTTTCTTACTCGTGCCGTCTTCAGGGAGTTTTTCCTGTTTCAGCCAACGACCGAACCTAAACATAGCCGAGGGTGCCAAAACTTTAAACATGGTTAAAATGCGGAGACATTTGAGTGCAGCTTTTGTTAGAATACCAGCTGTTTACCGCGGATGAATATCAATAGACGTTCTTCGGCGTCTACGACACTGTTGCCGTGCCCTGTGTGGTGAGCTTAAGACATTTGAACTCGACATTGTTGTATGTCTTATCACAAATAAGTAAAGGTATATCGAGATAAACATTCCCGTGGTTTAAAAATAAATAAATAAACACGAAGCTCACGAAGCTTAAATCGCATGAAACGGTTTTGACGTTTCCTCCGACAGCCAGCCGAAAAAGCACATTTGAAAAGGAAACGAAAGTCGCTACGCTCCTGTGGAGTACTGTTTGGTAGTTGTCAGGGCATCAGTGAGCCTTGTGCGCCCTTGACCTTGTCTCCGGTCCAACGGTTGTCCTCCTTGGACCACTTTTGGTAGGTACTGACCACTGCACGTCGGGAACACCCCACAAGCCCTGGAGTTTTGGAGCTGCTCTGACCCATCACAATCTGTCCCTTGTCCAAGTCTCTCAGATCCTTACACTTGCCCATTTTTCCTGCTTCCAACACGCCAACTTCGAGACCTGACTGTTCACTTGCTGCCTAATAAATATACCCCACCCCTCGACAGGCGCCGGTGTAACGGGATAATCAATGTTCTTCACGTCACCTGTCAGTGGTTGTAATGTTCTGGCTGTGTATGACATTATGTTCTATCCTGTGTAGTGAGCCAAAGCCATTTTGGAATTTGGTCAGACTTAAAGATGTGGTATTTTACCACGAGTAAGAAATGCAAAATGCAGCTAAACAGCAAATATCATTACGGTAAATCTAAAACATTCCATAGCATGATTGGGGGGAAAGAAAACCCCCAAAAAGACATTTGAAAAGAGAAATAAAAAGTTAGCAGACGGTCGCTACACTGCTGAAAATCTCTCTGCTGTAATGTTCAGTGGAGAAGTCATTCTAGCCAGAGATGTTATAATGACGGTTTCATTCTAACCAGCCAGTGGTCTGCAGACTTTCTGGCTCCTCCCACATTTCTCCTGATACTTTGTCAAGAAAGTAACCCGAGGTACGGGTCATTAGGTACAGTACAGCTGACTTGGCAGTGGAAACAATGTCAAAATGTGCATTCACGGTTAATTTGCCAAACTGCTGTGGAAGAACTCTTGGGTATTTCTTCTTGGGTCTAATGTAGCATTCTTAGAGAGGTAATGGACTGATTATGTCTGACTTTCTTTGCTCTGTAACTTTTTTTTTTTGCTGTGTTTGTGTGTGTGTAGGTTGGAGAAGGAGCGTGCCCGGGTGAAGGCGCAGGCCTACGCAGACTCTCAGGCCCACGTACAGGAAGAGGTGAGCAGAATCCTGGCCTCGGAGAGAGCGGCCGCTCTGGACAGGGTCACCGCCGAGGAGGAGCGACTCCGAACTAAGCTCTTAGTGAGTAACTAATCCACCAATAATACACTGACCTCTTCATCAGGCTGTTTTCACACTTGTCGGGTTTTTTCGGACCTGGTGAAGTTTTAACTCGAGCCTGGGAGTCATCTTTTTGGTAACGGTGGTCTCGGGGCTCCTTTTATAAGCGAACTGTGGTGAAGCTATCCGTCCTCAGAGCAGCACGCCAAGCAGTGAGATCGGTTCATCTTGTCTGGTTACTTCCTGTTTCAGGTTTCCTGATCGTGGGGAAAGGGGTATTACGGTCAGTGGACGACACAGCATGCCTTAACGATCTGTAAAAGCAGACTTTCACAGGACTGGAGCTTTATAAATGGCTCACTACTGTGCTGCACGATGACATGCAATGCTCCCTGAAACCGCTTGAGTGTCGGTGAAAGCAAACCTGCGATTATAAGCTCCGCCCACAAACGACGCCAGAATTGGTCCTGTTTTTTTTTTTTTTTTTTCCTTTTCTGATTCTGATCTATATTTGCGCTTGAGGTTGAAATTTGTCGACACGACACTTTCACATTCGTCACGATTTCAAAACGGAGCTTGCGAGTGGATGCTGATGAGCTCGGCTTTGGGAGCTCGGCTTTGCGTTATCTAACCCCTGAGTTAGATAACGCAGTTTTGATTTTGGAAGTATATTTTGACAGGTTTGGGTCTGAGATTATGACTCTGCAAACTGAGACTGTGTGTAGAGGATTTCGTGGCGTTTTTGTGATTGTTGCAGCCAAAAATGCTTGATTTTGCTGCATTTTTCTTTTTTTTTCTCTTTGGAAAAATGCCTTAATTTCTGCATTCGTGAAATCCTGGAGGGACTGACTGAACTTGACGATAGCGAGAGAGTTTACTAGCGGTTAACCAGTCGGCTGGTGATGTATTAACATTATAAAACGGCACAGTTGTACAGAACCACTGAACAACTCCCGTAACGAGCGAGCGAGCGAGCGCCGACCAGCACAGAGATGTGTGTGTAAAAATGGAGAGAAACGTCAAAAAACACATATTTGCCCCGACAGAGATCTTATTTAGCTGTGCAGTTGCAAACCTAATGTCTGCTTCGTGTTACTATTTTTACCGGACGTTGTGTCTGACAGTTTTTCTTTTTATCAGACATTTTGAATGTTTAACGGTCAAAAAGCGGCATTTACCAGCTAACTGAAGCACTATGTACATGTACAGTGTAAGAGTGTGATGTAGGAGTGCAGTGGGGTGTAAACACTGCATATAAACGGCAGACTTGAGTGGAATTAAAGTGCAGTAAAACAGTGCAAACAGCAATAAAATGAACAGGATATACACTACTGCGTCGAGTGAATAAGAGAAAAGCACAGAAGAAAGAAAAATCAATAGAAGTAAAGTGCAATTGTTTCGATCTCCACGAGAGCGGAGTACATGTTTGTGACTTTTTTTTTTTTGATAAAGTTTAAACAACAAAGACGAATTCACAGCCGCCTTTGCTCATATTGACCCAGGGTGCCAATATTAATGGAGGGCACTGTAAAATTACTTAATAAATAATGTAATAAACATCCTCATCTTTCCATACATTTAAAAAAAAAGTAAAGTTCTTTGGAGTAGTTTCAAGGCAGGTTGGTTTTTGGAGTGATAACAGCGTTGTATAATAAGTGAATTAGTACAGCTTTTAAATCACAGTCCAGCTTTAATGCCTCGGCTTACGGTATCGTTTCTGCCTTACTGAAATTTTTATTATTCCAATTCCGCCATAAAACATTTATTTGTAATATCAATCCATTTCTAACCCAATTTTACATTTAAGCTGTCTCATAAAGCTAAAGAACTTAACCTTCAGCACACCTCTGCAAGTGGATATGGCTAATTATGGAGCGCAGTGAATAAGATGGAGTGTAATTACACATTGTGGCTCAGTGCTCCATCACGCCCGTGTAGCCTCGGGCGAGTAGGAGAGCGGCCGTAATGGGCGGGTCATGACGGGTACGGGGTGAAATGTCAGGGTCTCGTTGGCCGACTGCGAGGTCTGATTGCTTGTGTGTGACTGATACCGTGTGTGTCAGGCCCTGAATTCGTCTTAGAAATTGTGTTAATACAGGAAGTCCTGTGTATATTTAAGCAATATCGCATGAACAAGAGCGCGCTTGGATCATGCTGAATATAGGCGTGGCGGTGATTCAGTGTAGGTTTGAGCTGACCGCTGTAGCTAATCACAGTCGTGCCAATACCTATACAGCAGTTCTGTAAACAGTTCATATTTTTGCACCGCTAGAGGAAATAGATCCCGAATGGATCCAGAGATATTTACTTTGTCATGGTAAAATTTACTTAAGTTTGTTTTTATTTATTTAGGGGGCCAAGCACTGAAGGTGCATAGGCACCCTTTAGTGATTGTACGTTTTCTTATTTTACCTGTTTCAATAGCCTCATCTGTTTTTTACTCACTTTGTGCTTTTGTGCAGCACTCTAGTCCACACAAATCCATCCATCCATTGTGCCTTCATCAGTGGATGTTCGTGGACGTCCACTTCTTCCCGACACTTTTATACTTTTTGAGTTTAAGACGTTTGGCGACATTGTCGTGTGCGACGTGCTCGCCGTGTTACGTGTTAAAGTCCTCCGCACCCTTGCGGCAGCTTCCCGATCCAGCCGCGAGAATGATTTCTATACGTTCTTCTTTTAGCAAAGGTGTTTTTAACGGATATCTGAAACCATGCAGTGGTGGCTCAGTGGTTAAGGCGTTGATCTACTGCTCAGAAGGTCATGAGTTCAAACCCCAGCACTGCCAAGCTACCATTGTTGGGCCCTTGAGCAAGGCCCTTAATCCTCAATTGCTCAGATGTATGAATGAGATAAACGTAAGTCGCTCTAGATAAGGGCGTTTGCCAAAAATGCCATCAATGTAAAA
The DNA here is from genome assembly GCF_023375685.1 of Ictalurus furcatus. Lineage (NCBI taxonomy): Eukaryota > Metazoa > Chordata > Actinopteri > Siluriformes > Ictaluridae > Ictalurus > Ictalurus furcatus. The sequence continues at coordinate 21,221,082 of NC_071273.1, forward strand.
TATAACATATAAACTAAATATGAAAATTTTTGTAAGACATTTTGCTAAAAAGTCTTAATTTCCCCCTATGTATGGAGACTTCTGGGGACACCCTGTAGACTCAGCTTGTTAAGTAATGTGCGGTGATTAGGACTGTTTTGACCAGGATGAGTGTGCGTCTACAGAGACTGGAGCGTGTTTATAATATTTGGCCTTTATTTTTAGTCTTGTTGTAGGGTTTGCGAGCTTCTTCATTAGAAGGTAACATGACGTCAGCTCTTACGGTTACTTGTGCTAGGAACCCCATATCGTAACTAAAACCCCGGGACACGTCTCTTTGCACAGCGTGTTTGAAAATGACTGGCATGTCGAGGGCTTCACAAAGAGAGATATTTTTGTGAATGAAAGCTGTAAAATCTGCGAAACTGTCAGGATTTATCGTGGTGTTGTTGTAAGGTGAAAGAGAGAGTGGCTGCGAGGAAGAGCGATCCACCGAACGACGCGGAAATTCATATTAATCACTATGTTTGAAAACGTCTACAGTGAGCTAACCGTCCTGTTTGACACCGTGACCGCGTAACGACCCTAGTTTAACATGTATCTATCAATACTGATTTGAAGTAAAATGTCTTTTAATGTCAAGATTAATTAAATAACCGTGTTTACCGTTCTCTGATTACTTACAAGATTAGTGTTCTCCCCTAATGACCTTTTTATGAGATTTCCATGGCCAAGTGGAAATAGATCTGCTCGTAAACTGCACTCGAAAGCGTTTACGTACGACTCTAACGTACCTGCACGTGTTCCTGTCTCCGGAGAGATTCCTTCCTACACCTCTCAAACAAACACGTGCAAAAAAATATATATACTACAGCTTTTCTTTGTGTGTGTGTGTGTGTGTGTGTGTTTTTCTTTCTTTTTCTTATAGAAGACCGAGGCTGACGACGCTTAAATATAATCAATAAACATCTGTATTAATCTAAAAACGCACACAGAGGCGCGTTGGTATCTTTTTATTCGCCGTGTATCGCGCTTGGTAAACACGTTCCTGAGACGAGCGCTTCCTGTATCGGTCGTGACAGGCCGATTATTTTGAACACCGCGTGCCCCGGAGTGTGTGAGCTGTTTACAAAGCTGCCGTATTGATTATATCGCTCATTTCACATGTTCCAGCTCCGTAATATCAAATTGAATCGTTTGGATTAAGACAGTGTGATGATATAATTCCTGTCTGCAGGAGTGTGTGTGTGTGTGTGTGTGTGTGTGTGTGTGTGTGTGTGTTTCCAGACAAACAGGTTTGTGAATTAATGAATCTCACACTCCTTCACAAAAGCATCTATTCAGCGTTGGTACCATGTGCAGATATGAGGGTTTACAGCTTGTTTGGCTGCTTTAGACGTCACCGTGTCGTGTTTTGATCACTCTTAATTCCTAATATTAAGTGTTTTCATGCCTATGAAAGTGTTGATTTAGTCACTGAGTGCGAGTGTTGTACGGTTTAACGATGTTCGGGCGGCCCGAAGTCCGTTAAGTACAGGAGGGCATGTGCTTTTTTTTTTTTTTTTCTATAAGACCTTGCGTTTCAGTTTCATTTCCTCCATACACGTGTCAGTCATGTTGCTAAGCCCAATACAATACAGTTATTATGAGAATGAGAAGTCAGTAACACTCAGGAAACAGGCCACTGCTGCAGATAATTCCATGCTCATAAGTGGTGAATGTTTGGGGCGTGTCTCAAACCGACGCTCGACAACGCTGGTACTTTTTAATATCGATAGCACCGATAGTTTCTAAATCAGTAGTTCGCTCGCAGACGGGTAATAAGATGGTTTTAATTTGGTGTGTAGGTTCGATTCAGTCTGAATCCAACCGACGTCATGTACAGTAACTCTCCTGCTCGAAGTAACAGTCGTCTTCTGGTTTTAAACATTTCAAGACGCGCTCGCCAGACGGTTCTGTGAAACGTGAGGACAGAACAGCGCTGCTAATAGCTGAAACGTCTGTACTGAGTGCCTACTCAGAAAAGCATGAGGTCCCGTCCCAGAACCGTCAAACTGACTGTCCGTCAGTGGCGGAATGAACTTCCAACCTCAATCCGGACCGCCGAATCCGTCCTATCTTCCGTCAATGCTTAACTAACGCCTAACTTGGCAGGAAACCCCTGAAGCACAAGGAGAACATACACGCTCAGGGTGGAGGTGGGATTCGAACCCCCAACCCTGAAGGTGTGATCGCAAGCACGCTAACCACGACGCTACCGTTACCGTCCTTCGCCCTTACCTGAACGCTTCCCTGCAAATGCATCTCCAGGACAGGACAGTGTTTTCATTACTGCTGCTCCATGTGTGTTTATGATGCTGATTAAGTGCATGGCTCATGTTTTCAAGGCCATGTATAAAACCTAGAGCATTCGTATATCCTCATTGAAAGAAGAAGGGGGGGTGGTGGGGGGTAGATTTATGCACCGACATGTTTGGTTGGTTTTTAATGAACGGAAAAGCATCGTACAGGAGCGCGGTATATGATGCCGATCGATCCCCTTAGCCTTATATCGCAGAATGATGTGGGCTGTAGCACGCTTGTAATTGGAAATTGAAATGAGCTTAAATCGCCTCTAAAACATCAATAAGTGCTTGAAAGTTCTTGCCGGAGGTAATGTGCAGTTCTGCTGTACTCAGCACGCCACGAGTACATGGACCTTTCAGAGATGATTTCGTCCAATCAGGTCGGACTCTTCCTCCGTCTTGAGCCATGAGCTACTTGGGTCAGTGGTTGTATTTCGGCTTGAGAGTTTAACCCAGAGATAAACAAACTGTTTAACATATTAAGAGGGGGATTACACAGTGGACACACACACACACACAAAACAGTACTAAACTATAGCGTTCCTTGTTGCTGGAGTGAACTTTTGCACTCATAATTTTTAAAATAGTCACTTTGCTGTTGAAACGTTTAGCCTCATTCAAATTGTTGAACTAGAAATATCCCTTCATGTACGGTCATGTGCAAAAAAAACAAGTGCACCCTATGAAAATTGTGGGTTTTTTATTTCATCTTTGGATAAGCAAACATTTGATCCTCTTTGAAACCGTGCCTACTAATAAAGATGATACAGTCTGTGAAATTTAGTACAAAATGTCAATGTTATGTGTCGTTTGATAATTTAAAGTAACCGTAGAACAGATCAGTCGCATGAAAAGTACAAGTACCCCTACATTTTCACACCTTCAAATCTATAAAATAAGAATCAGGTGTTCGAGATTGGATGCCAGTGATTAGAACCTGCTTAGGGAGTGCAGGTGGAAGCGGTCTTATTTATACCCCTCTCATATCTAGTGTCTGGTGTTCCCTTTGTTATTGGGGTCTGTGGTGTCATCATGCCAAGATCTAAAGAGTTCTATAAGGCCTTCAGAAAAAAAGGTTGTGGATACCTATGAGTCTGGAAAGGGATTTAAAAAGATCTCCATCTCCAAAATCATCTACAAATCGTGCAGATTTCAAACGACTGCCAATTTACCCAGGACTGGCCGTCCCAGCAAATTCAGCCCAAGATCAGACCGTCTGATGCAAAAAGACGTTTCCAAGAACCCCAAAACTTCATCACAGGATCTGCTAGTAAGTCCTGCAACTGTTGGTGTCACGGTGCATGCTTCTATAGTCAGAAAGAGATCGCACAACTTGGGAGATGACAGGAAAAAGCTTTTGCAAGACTACAGTTTGGCAATGAGCATATAGATAAAGAGAAAGTTGTTTGGTCACAGTAACGGCAGACATGTTTGGCACAGACCAAAGACAGCTTTTCAGGAGAAGCACCTCATACCAACTGTGAAGCACGGTGGTGGAAATGTTATGGTTTGGGGTTGCTTCACTGCCTCAGGGACTGGACAGCTTGCATTCATTGATTCAACTATGAATTCTGCATCATATCAAAGAGTGCTTGAAGATAATGTGAGGCCATCTGTCCGAAAGTTGAAGTTGAACCAAAAACAGGACAATGATCCTCAGCACACTTGCAAATCCACCAAAGAATGGCTCAGAAAGAAGAAATGGAGGGTTATGTAATAGCCTCGTCAAAGCCCGGATTTGAATCCCATTGAAATGTTCTGGAGGGGATTTGAAACGGGCAGAACATGCAAGAAAACCATCAAACATCTTGCGGCTGAAAGAATATTGCTTGGTAGAGTGGTCAAAAAATTCCAGCAAGCCGATGTCAGAGACTGGTGGACAGTTATGCAAAACGCCTACAGGAAGTTATTTCTGCTAAAGGGGGCAATACTAGCTTCTAGGGCGTACTTGAGGGTGTACTTACTTTTTCCTCAGACGAATATCACATCTATTCATATTCCTGTTGAATAAATGATTGAAAAAGCTCATTTTCCTTGTGATTTTGTTCGAGTAGATCAACTTTTGATCAAAGATGATCAAAGGTTTGCTTCTCCAAATATGTCAAAAAAGCCAACAATTTCCATGGGGTGTACTTATTTTTTCCACACGTCTCTATAGTATAATACTCTTCTCTTTGAGTTGGCTTGATTGAAGGTGGCGAATCTGACGTTCGTGCTATAATTGATCCGATGCTTTTTGATGTATTGTCACGTTCAAAATAGTTTCTTTTTAAACGCCAGAGCCGAAAAGATAAATGATATTTTGACGCCTCTGTGTATATCAGTGTGAGAGAGAGAGAGAGAGAGAGAGTTTATTATTATTTTTTTTCCACCTTCACATCCCAGGAGATATCGATCTTCCCCCTCATCAGGATTCTGGTCCAGCTTTGGCCTGTCGTCTCTCCGTGTCACCTACAATAGAATCTGTGCTCGTGACCGCTCCGCTGCATTCGCACAGAATTGCTGCAATGTGCCAAAATTAGCCACGCCAATTACCTGGACCAGATCTGCTGCGCTCAGGATGACACAAGTCAGTTGCTGCTCTTCAGTTCGGATATTCACGGGTTCTCCTCCCTCTCCCAAGACACGTTCTTCTGTCAGGATTCCAGGCTTATAGCTCTGCTGTTTATAGCACAGTTGCGGTCCTCTCTCTTAAAACCATTGTGTGCGGTATAAAATACGTCGTTGAGGTGATCGTGTGTGTTTGTGTAATGCTTAATTTGTTGGTGGTTTAGTTAATGATCTCTCCAGTTACCATTAAAATATACTATTGATTTATTTAACTGGAAGTAGTTGGGACGAATGGATGTTTATCAATAGCTGATTTTCCAGAGTATCTTGTTGATACTGATAGCACAATGTGTAATATACTTGGTATTAATCTCTCAAGTATGTCACAGAATATAGTTAACTCTAGCTACATTAGACGCCTTGGACGTGCCTTTCACCCACCTAGTGTTCTCTGTAGACATTTTTCTCAATCCTAGCGTGCTAGTGATTCGTTCTCCTCGTTGCTGAGTTTTATGTTTAAGATGTTTTATCGGCACCCTGTCCAGGGTGTACCCCGAATTGTGCCCGATGCTCCCTGGGATAGGCTCCAGGTTTCCCCGTGACGCTGAAAAGGATAAGCGGTATAGAAGATGGATGGATGGATGTTTTATCAGGTGACGTGTATTGTAAGAAGATGCTGTAGTTCCTCGTCTGGATATTTTTGCAGTCTGCTTTGCTTCCATCGCCATCGTCAGTCAGCGGTCTGAAACACGGTGATGTCATTTCCTGTCGTGTGTTCATTAGCGTGACGGTGTACCATCGTCACGTAGAGTCACCTGGAAGCTTTTACGTAAGCAAGTTTAATCAAAGCTAGTGTGGATTTTGATGATCTCGAGTTGTTGTTATTGTTATTATTATTATTATTATTATTAATGCTTAATAGCGCTGACACGCTCGATGTAGCTTAGCTATTCATCCTATTCAGCATTTTATCTTCCCAGGTGCACTTTGCTAAGAACGCCTCAATTTAAGACCGAAAAGTCACATGACACACGATGTATCGTGGCGTATTCGCCTTACTTCTAACAATCGTATTTCAGCCCAGTGTCATGGTAAATGTGTGACGTGTTTAAACAGAGGAGCGAAGAGAATTTTTCCTCCATGCTTGTACTAAGATGCTTCTTGCCCCATGTCATACGGAGGACGTCTTTCTCAGTGGTTGAGCTTCAAAAGATAAGCAACAAACGGGATGACGATCGAGTTTGATTGAAGTTTAATTACAGCTGCAGGGCGTAAAATCCAACTCGCTCTCGCTCTCTATTGGAAAATGGCGGCGATATTGGAAGTGATATTGTTTCACGTCGTCTGAATGCAGCTGATTAACTGCGCAGCGTGAGAATGGTTAAGTTTGCCGTAACTAACTCGACGCATCGCGAGGATGTGAAACGTCACGGTGGTGTCAGCTTCTGAATAATCGAATACTGTTCCAATTATGCCTGGAGTAAATCATGTATAATTGTGTATTTAACTTAAATGCCGCTTTTTAATGAATGAAAAGGTTTGTGATAAAGTTAACCCAAAGCAAATGGTTTTGGGAATGTGTTAGAAAGCTGTTCTATGGTTCTTATACACACATTAACGTTTCTGACCATCAACAACGACGTTAAGTTTGCGAGTCTTTTTCATTTCGCCACGTTTTCATTTCAGTGAACTTTCCTGCAAATATTAGCTGGCCAATTCTTCCTAAATCACAATAACCTCTGCTACTGGTGCTTGTTAGCTTTCATTTCGAATATTAGCGCCATCTTAGTGATCTATCTGAGACTTTTATTTTCCTTTCCCGTCTCCACCTTTTTGTGTAAGTGGCCCGAGTGCGATATTTCGCATGAATGCTTCTAATGAGGTATTTCGTTTCTTCAGTCTTCGAGCTTGATCTCCAATCAAGGGTCTTTCTTCAGCCGTTGTCTCGTCAACCTGTGATTAGATTACACGTGAACATCTTTGCAAATCCAAATTGAAAGTTATCCTGCAACAAACCCGTTGTCAAGCGCGCAGATTTCTGGACAAGTCTGATAGCATTTTGAATTTCATTGACTCAGGCCTTCCAGCAAAGATTGCCTCGCCAATCAATCATAAAGCACATTATTTTATTCAGACACGGCGCACTCCCTGGAGCAAACGTTTCAATCAAGCAGCAAGTCATCAATCTCCTGCCCCAGTGTCGAGAGCGACTTGCTTGATGGCCGGGGGATTGTGATTTGTTGAGACAATAGAACTTTTTTTTTTTTTTTTTTTTTACCACCACACCCTTTCTGTCTTCTCTCTCTCTGGCTTTGGAAATCAATCTCAAATAGTTTGGGTACTACTGTACCTCATGGAAGGTCCTACAGGTTACACAGAGAAACTGGGCTCTAGTGGTGATGGTGCTTGGCCCCCTACTGTTCTCATGGTGCAAAAATTTTCTAGATCACTTGGATAAAAGATCCTTAGATTCAACTTCTCATAAACTGAGCTTCACGTGGCCAACACCCCGCCAGAAAACCTAGGGAGTTGGGCTCCCTTTGCTGTTATAATAACATCCACTTTTCTTGGGAGGCTTTCCACTAGATTTTGGAGTGGGGCTGTGGGGATTTGTGTTCATTCAGCCATCAAAGCATGAGTGATGTCAGGCCTTGATGTTGGGTGAGGAGGCCTGGGGTGCAGTCGGTGTTCCAGTTCATCCCAAAAATGTTGGGGTCGAGGTCAGGGCTCTGTGCAGGACACTCGAGTTCTTCCAGTCCAACCTTAACACACCATGTCTTCATGGATCTCGGTCTGTGCACAGGTGCATCGTCATGCTGGAACAGGTTTGGGTCTTTTGGTTCCAGTGAAGGGAAATTGTATATAACGCTCCAGCATACAAAGATTCTATACAATTGTGTGCTTCCAACTTTGTTGCAACAGTTTGAAGAAGAGCCGCATATGGGTGTGATGGTCAGGTGTCCACATACTTTTGGCCATTTAGTGTATATGACACTTTAAAGGTGTATGAGGCAAGATTCGTCAAAATTTGAAGGCTTTTTCGTTTTGCTCCTTGAGCCCGCCCCAGAGTCCCACCCATGTACAGAAAACTCCACCGCCAAAACCTGTTCAAGTAGAGCTAGCATGCCAAGTAGAGTTAGCATTAGCAAGGTTAACGATAATGATAATTATGATAACGAGTCTTTATTGGTCACATATACATATGCACAGTGAAATTGTTTTCTTCGCATACCCCAGCATGTGAGGAAGTTGGGGTCAGAGTGCAGGGTCAGCTATGATACAGTGCCCCCTGGAGCAGAGAGGGTTAAGGGCCTTGCTCAAGGGCCCAACAGTGGCAGCTTGGCAGTGCTGGGGCTTGAACCCCCGACCTTCCGATCAGTAACCAACATAATCAAAGTTTCTTTGAATTCATCCCCATCACCATATAATAAATTACCCCGTCTTGGAAAAGCGCTGCTGGTGAAGTATTTTTTCGAAGCACAAACTGTTCATTTATTTATTTATTTATTTATTTCCCCTCGCAGGAGAGACACCTGGCTGCACCGGGTACTTGCTGATTTGAGAGTGAGATAGGGGTGGGGTTACGGAGTGTCTATAAAATGACTGACAAGAGGCCAGTCCAAACATAAACAAGCATTCTGGACTGGAAGGCAGCTTTCCAAACGGGTTTTCTCAGCCACGTATTACACGTGTACTGAGACCAAGTGTTAACATCACGCGCACGTTAACCCCCAAAATAAGTGGAATCGTAAAACTACCGCAACATCGACACGTGATACCAGAACGCTTGGCTGACTTGTTGCTTGCTTTGCTGAAGGTTACAAATCTGCTCTAATATTTACATTTTGAGGAGTGTGTGTGTATATATAATGTGTGTGTGATTGTAGACCCCTGCCCTCTAATCCAGTTTTCTGCTCCCACAGTAAGCTCTTCCGGATGTTTTTATTCGACGCTCGGTTGGCCCAGAGACAACACTCCAAGCTAAGCTTCTATATTTCAAGAGCTCAACCTCTCGTGGCTTTTCCCTTTCCGCCTCCTCGCCTCCTCAGAAAGTTCCAGTCATGGCAAATGTCCGCTGTACGAATCCGCGTACGCAGCAAACGCTGGTCGGTTTTAGATACAGACGACTGCTCCGGACTGATAATACACCGCCATTTTCTTTTCCCTGCTTCTGAAGAGGACCTGTGCTTCTTGTAGAAAGGAGTCCATTTTTTTTTTTTTTTTCTTTCCTCCTTCACTCCGAGGTTGGCTGTAAATATGTCGTTAGTCATAAGTAAACAGCAGGCTTTCAAATAAAAACCCACAGGGCAAAGGAGGTGTGCTGGTAAACATGGCAGCTTTGACCTTCTCTAGCCTGTCACTCAAACACAGAAGAAGGTTCCTCTGGCCAGCGATAAAGATGGATTTTTTAAGAGCATAGAGAGGTCCTTGGGGTTTTTTTTCCCCTTTTCTGGAGATCCACCCCCTCCCCAAGTTTGGTGACTGTTCCAGGTATAATGTGGTTGCTTATATCACTGCGCAGAGGAGGTTTCAGTTCTCATTTCCTTCCTTCACTCGCTTACATTTTTTATTTTATTTTTTTTTAGTGGACACTCCTCGTACCAGCTCCTCCATCTCTTATCCAATTTTGATTGACCCAGTGATCCTCCTCGTATCTTTTCTTTCGTATCTCTTTCACCACAGCCATTACGGTACTTTATTTCTTCTTGGTTTGATGTGAAGACATCAGCTTGGATCACAGCCCAAAACCGTTCACAAGCTGTGGGGGCGTGGCCTAGCAGTGTTCTTTTCTTTTGTTTATTTTCTTATCTACTCTTCTTTTATCTTCTCTTTTTGCTCTTCTCTTCACTCTTCTTCTCTCGTGTCACATTCTCTTCTCTTGTCTTCTCTTCACGTGTCGTCGTTTCTCTCATATTCTCTTCTCTCATCTTGTCTTTTTGTCTTCTCTCGTCTTCTCTCTTCTTCCCTTCTCGTCTTTTCTCTTCTTCTCTCATCTTCTCTCTTCTCTCCTCTCTTCTTCTCTCCTCTTCTTCTCTTCTCTCCTCTTCTATTCTCTCTTCTTCTCTTCTCTCGTCTTCTCTCATTTTCTCTTCTCTCTTCTTCTCGTCTCTCCTCTTCTATTCTCTTCTTCTCTTCTCTCCTCTCCTCTTCTCTCCTCTCCTCTCCTCTCTCCTATCCTCTCCTCTCCTCTCTTCTTCTCTTCTCTCCCCTTCTCTCCTCTTCTCTCCTCTCCTCTCCTCTCTTCTTCTCTTCTCTCCCCTTCTCTCCTCTTCTCTCCTCTCCTCTCCTCTCTTCTTCTCTCCTCTCCTCTCCTCTCCTCTCCTCTCCTCTTCTCTCCTCTCCTCTCCTCTCCTCTTCTCTTCTCTCCTCTTCTCTCTTATTCTCTTCTCTCCTCTTCTCTCTTATTCTCTTCTCTCGTCTTCTCTCTTATTCTCTTCTCTCGTCTTCTCTCTCTTCTCTTCTCTCCTCTCCTCTCTTCTTCTCTCCTCTCCTCTCCTCTTCTCTCCTCTTCTCTTCTCTCCTCTCCTCTCCTCTTCTCTTCTCTCGTCTTCTCTCTCTTCTCTTCTCTCCTCTTCTCTCTTATTCTCTTCTCTCGTCTTCTCTCTCTTCTCTTCTCTCCTCTCGCCTTCTCTCTTCTTCTCTTCTCTCGTCTTCACTCTCTTCTCACATCTTCTCTCTCTCCTATTCTCTCCTCTTCTCTCCTTCTCTCCTCTTCTCTCGTCTCCTTTCTTCTTCTCTCTCTTCTCTTCTCCCCTCTTCTCTCGTCTCTCTCCTCACGCCTTCTCTCGTCTTCTCTCCTATTCTCTCGTCTTCTCTTCTCTTTTCTCTTCTCTCCTATTCTCTCCTGTTCTCTCGTCTTCTCTTCTCTTCTATTCTCTCCTATTCTCTTCTCTCCTATTCTCTCGTTTTCTCTTCTCCTCTATTCTCTTCTCTTCTCCTCTATTCTCTTCTATTCTCTCCTCTTCTCTCGTCTTCTCTCCTATTCTCTCGTCTTCTCTCCTATTCTCTCGTCTTCTCTTCTCTCCTATTCTCTCGTCTTCTCTCCTATTCTCTCGTCTTCTCTCCTATTCTCTCGTTTTCTCTCCTTTTCTCTTCTCCTGTCTTGTCTCCTCTAATCTCCTTTTCTCTCGTCTTGTCTCCTATTCTCTCGTCTTCTCTTCTCTAAAAATTCTCTCGTCTTCTCTCCTATTCTCTCGTCTTCTCTTCTCTCCTATTCTCTCGTCTTCTCTCCTTTTCTCTTCTCCTGTCTTGTCTCCTCTAATCTCCTTTTCTCTCGTCTTGTCTCCTTTCCTCTTCTTCTCTCGTCTTCTCTCCTCTCCTCTCCTCTTCTCTCGTTTTCTCATGATTTCTGTTCTTCTCTGATCTCGTCGCGTCGAGTGGTTTTATTGTCATTTCACGCATATACAGCTGGTACAGTACACGGTGAAACAAAACAACGTTCCTCCAGGACCACGTTACTACATAAAACAACACACTAACCACATGAGAGACAGAACTAAATAAGATCTTCACATTCTACATGAGGTGCACGTGCAGACGTGTGCGAACAGCACAGGACAGTCCTACTGAAACAGGACAATAGGCACAGTTAGAGACGGAGTAGACCAGTACACAGTTCTAGATCTATCCCATATGACCACTAGTGCACAAAGAGAACGATATAATAATAAAAAAAAGTGCTGTGAATGTAAACATAACATACTATGACAGTATTCAGCAGATTAGTTCATACCATACATGTGGACATAGCAGTTATTACAGTAGCAGCCGGGTAAAGTGTGTAATAGTGACAAGAATTTAAACATCATAATATTTTTATAAATACAGTAGCAGCAAAAATACAGGTAGTCAGTACAGAAATGTGGAAAAATTGCAATGGGAGTGGGATGGTGTTCAGTGTGTGTGTGTGTGTGTGTGTGTGTGTGTGTGTGTCAGTCCAGTCTCTGAGTACTGAGGAGTCTGATAGCTTGGGGGAAGAAGCTATTACTGAGTCTGGCTGTGAGGCCCGAACGCTTCGGTACCTTTTTCCAGACAGCAGGAGGGTGAAGAGTGTGTGTGTGTGTGTGTGTGTGTGAGGGGTGTGTGGGGTCATCCACAATGCTGTTGGCTTTGCGAATGCAGCGTGTGGTGTAAATGTCTATGATGGAGGAAAGAGAGACCTCGATGATCTGCTCATCTGTCCTCACTATCCGCTGCAGGGGCTTGCGATCCGATTCGGTATGACGTCCGAACCAGGCAGTGATGCATCTGCTCAGGATGCTCTCAATGCGTCCTCTGTCAGTCTCTCATCATTTTACTCGTTTAAATTTTTTTTATTTTTTTTGTAGTTTGACGAGTTAGCTTCTTCTGGCTCTGACAATTTCTAACAAAATCTAATCTTTTAATGTAAGGAAATTTACTGAAAAACACAAGAGAAGACTAATTAACCAGAATGTTTTCCATGGGTGCCAATAGTTCTGGAGCTGACTGTAGCTAGTGAGAGTTAGCCATCTGTTATAGTATTATTCTAATTGTTAATCTATTTTCTAATAATGGTCACGTGTGGTTTGGGGACGTGACGGCCGCGCTCTTTCCCCAGTAGCCGATTTGTGTGAAAGACAGAGATCCTGTCGTGCCCACGATATTCTTCCTCTCCCGTCACGTCTCTCTCCCTCCTCGTCTCCATTGAGCGGTGCCGGCGTTCTGCTCAGACTGAATCCGACCCTAACTGGCTGCCGCTCCGGTTGGCACTAGTGCCCGCTGCTCACCCTGGCAGCTAATTGGCTCGGTCGGCCGCTCGTTCTCTGAGCTACGGCCAGTCAGGATTGATGGATGGAGGCGAGCGTCAGGAAAGCTGCTTCCTGACACAGACTCTTGTAAAGTTAATTCACGGGCCGAGAAGCAGGAGGGTGGGCTCGGGCTGGCGAAGTTTCCCCTTAAACACGACTCTGCTTTTAGAGTTTGACTGAGAAAGTGAAAGGCCATGATCCTGCACTGCCAAGAGCTGCAATTCATTAATCTGCTGTGTTTGGGAATCTGATTTACTCATACTCGTTAAAATAAACAACAACAACAACAAGCTCTTCTACAGAGATCTGAGATACGGAATCTAAGTCCGCAGGGTTGGAGAAGAGAAAGCATATGATTCCATAAATAAACAAGGAACGCTTTTAGGATTGCCCAGTAGTCATAATGTACATCATTCCCCAAACCAGCGTTTTCTAATTAAAGCAAACACATTAACAGGAAGTTAGTGAAATCACCTAACGCTAACAAACCTCTTATAACTTTCCCTTCATTCCTACCAAGCTTCATTCGGGGTTTTTTCTGAATTATTCCTGAACGGATGCTTGTTTACGCCTCCTATTTTTATGAGCTACTAATCCCAGGCGTTCGAATCTTCTATAAACGCGTCGACTGAGCAGCACTCCTGTGGGACGTAGAGTTTCAGTTCTAGCATCTCTGTTAATAATCGACGGCTCGGGTTTGTTTGTTTGCTAATCTGAAAATCCCTGCGCAAATGAAAACAATTAACTCTCGCCAAAGAGGAGCGGAGAGAACGCAGATAATTGCTCGGGACGTGGTGAGAGAGCAGCATTTGTCTCTCTTGATAAAGAAGGCACGACGGTTCGAGTAGCAAGCAGAAGGAGGTGATTGGCGGCCATTTTAAGCACCTCATGGAGCTCTCGCCCAGGGTTGTGTGGGGTTTTTTGGCGTGGTTTGGGAGCATGTTAGTTGCAATTATGACACTTTGAGGTGTTTTTGGATTAACGTGACACGGATGTTGTTTTATTTATCTTTCATGTCTGATTTTCCCAAATAATTATATTAAAGTGCACCTATTATGGTTTATCAAGTATTACCTTTCATTGTAGTGTGTTATATACGTAGCTGTTTGTGAATGTAAAAAGTCTGCAAAGCTTCAAAAACCAAAGCGCACGACAAACCGTATCGACTCCCAAAAGAAGGAATCGATTCAGCTGAAACGAGTCGTTTGTGATTCCAGACTCACGTCCTGTACTAATCTACGTAGGTTTGTAACAAAAAGTCCCGCCTCTGGTTTTCATCGGTAAACCAATCACGACAGACTGGGACGTCTGACCGATCAGAGCAGAGTATGCTCTCTGAAAGGAGTTGTTTAGAACGAATCCTTTAGAACGGATCATTGAACGAGTCGTTTGTGCCACTAGGGGAGGAAAAAGTAACA
>NC_071273.1:21240142-21312642 GCF_023375685.1 Ictalurus furcatus
CATTATATATAAATAGGACAAAGAAGCTGATGGACAGAACAGTAGGGGGTGTGTGTGGGGGGGTGGGGGTGTGGGGGGGGCAGCAGGTGTGATTGAGACCTCTCTGTATCTGCTCCTTTAATAATGGACAGTCTTTATGGGATCACAGCTAATTTCATCTGTACACACACTCTCAGTTCATTATTTTTTTTGGAGGAAACACGAGGGACGTTCCTCTGACCCCCGCAACCCCCGACCTCCCACCCCACGTCTCCACGAGATTGACCTTTCACCTCTGTGCCGCATTCCTCCCCATTACCCAGTAACCCTTTCTGTCATTGTTGGTTAATTCTTGTTGGACTTCTCTGCGCTGCAGGTTTGTCAGTTCAGATCCCTTCCTCTTCCCCTGGCGGATTATTTCCACACACGCTCCATATTCCTGTTGCGTTGATCTTCCCTGAACACACACATTTCACTGAGATATTCTACCTTATTAGGGCAGGATAGCAGCGACCTGACCTTTGACCTTTGCTCTACGCCGGCCGGACAAGCCTGCACTTGGTTGTTGTGGGTTTGTTACGCTAACTCGGTTGCCCGTGATGGATGCGAGTAACTTTGACCTTGGGTTGCCATGGTTACTGGGCACGCAAGACGAAAGCGATTATACGGCCACTAACTTTTTCAGGTTAGACGACGTGCCTAAAACAATTTAAACCTAAATTACAGATGAGGTTTGTGCTTGAACGTTGTGGCTTTGTTTATATTATAATATATTCACCATGAAACTATCAGCAGCGGCCACCTCGGATTTTCTTTCTTTCTGTCTCTCTCTCTCTCTCTCGCTCTCTCTTTGTCTTTCTTTCAGTCTTTCTTTCTGTCTCTCTCTTTATCTTTCTTTCTGTCTTTCTTTCTTTGTCTTTCTTTCTGTCTTTCTTTTTGTCTTTCTGGCTTTCTTTCTGTTTCTGTCTTTCTTTCTTTGTCTTTCTGTTTTTGTTTGTCTGTCTTTCTTTCTGTCTTTCTTTTTGTCTCTCTGGCTTTCTTTCTCTTTCTGTCTTTCTTTGTCTTTCTGTCTGTCTTTCGGTCTGTCTTTCTTTGTCTTGCTGTCTGTCTTTCTTTGTCTTGCTGTCTGTCTTTCTGTCTTTCTTTGTCTTTCTGTCTGTCTTTCTTTGTCTTGCTGTTTTTCTTTCTATCTTTCTTTGTCTTGCTGTCTTTCTTTCTTTCTCTGTCTGTCTTTCTGTCTTTCTTCGCCTGATGTATGGGGAATGTCGTGTGAGAATATTCAACCCTCTACAACGCGAGTAAACCACTCACATACGCGACTACATTTCCTGCTAGGCGACTAAAAAATTCTTTCATTACCCGCTCTGTCCGCTTTACACGCCATCTCTTACCCGAGAGCGCCCCCTGTCGCGCTCTCACACGCGCCGCGCTCAACGTGAGAGAACAAGATAGGCTGCACGTGCCGCGTAAAGAGAATTGCGCTAGATCTAAATCTTCTTTCTTTCCTGTACTGTGGATGCAAAAAAAAAAAAAGTGTGGAAATTCCAGTCTGAGCAGGAAACGTTTGATGATCATTTTTTGTTTTAAAGCGCAAAGAAAACGTGCGAGTCCAGTTCCGTACAGACAGAAGACGCGCCGATCACGTCGAATATGGCGGGAAAATCAAACTGTCCCGGAAACGCGAGCGTTCCAGAGTGATGTCTTCACGCGACGAAGAGAAGCTTGTTCAGCCTGGATGTCAAGTTCCCTGGGGAGTGGAGATGCTTGAAAAGGCGAGCGTCTAGTGACCTTCATGGCAAGTCCTACCTGGACCTGTACCACTGCTGCTGAAGCAACCCTACAGAGACCAGATGCCAAACATTCTTCATCCTGTTCAGACTCTGCTTGTTCTGCCAGCTGCGAAAGAGCCTTCAGTACCCGAAAGAGAATAAAATCCGACGTCCGCATCGGTCTCGCGTCCTCACGTCTTTCAGACCTGATCCTCGTTTCAACAGAAGACCCACAGCTTCGGCAGCACGATCCATCATCAGCTGTGGAGAGGGGCAGAGCTTCACTGTGTCCGTAGAGGGTTGATAGATATTTATTTATTTATTTCTTTTCGTTCCCGGAGACGTTTCTACCACATAGCTCTGTTGTACTCTCGAATCCGATTGGTCAGAGGTTTCGAATTTTCTGTAACAGCAGCTCTAACAGTAATTCCTGCTATAAATCCCAGGTTTATATCGATGCGCTCTTTGTAACGCGTTATGGTTTCTATGGTAACGGCTCATTCACAGGGATTATAACGAAGGAAATGAATCTTTCCCCCGAGGAGATGTTTGTTTAGCGTTTCTGGAAGGAGTCTCGAGTGTCTGCGCTTTGAGACAGTCTGCCGAGTCTTTCGACTTGCCGTCATCGTGCTCGTGGGACGATTTCGCTCGTCAGCGCCGAGACGTTTCTGCAGCTCGGTTCACCGGAGGAGGAGAGCAGGAAGTGTACGGTGTTCTTGTACCCGATACGGCGTTCATCCACCACTCATCCCCTCCCCGTCCCGTTCACTGATTAAAAACTCTTAATTACTCAGCAGTGGCTGATTGATATTCCAGCAGAACCTCTTCCACCTAAACCATCCGTTTCATTCCAGCATGCGGCGTGTAAGTCGTCTCTCTCCCCTCTCGGCGTGGGACGAGTTAGAGCCGGTCTTTACGAGCGTTTCTGCTGGTGAAGAACAGGTGCGGGTTTTGGCTTTCTGGAAGGAAGTGATGCGGAACTTTCTGAAATGATAATGAAATATTTCTCCTACGCGTAAAGGACCGTGTAGCCGCTGACGTTATAGCGGCAAGGTCCTGGCTTTAGTGTACATCTCTTCTCTTCTTCTCTTCTTGTCTCCTGTTGTCTCATCTCATCTCATCAGGAGTCCACTCGTCTTTTCTCTTCTTCTTTCTTCTCACCTCACTTCGCTTCTGCTAATCTCCTCTCTTCTCATCTCTACTCGTCTCTTGTTCTCGTCTCTTTCCTTCCATCTCTCCTCATCTTGTCCCTTCTCATTGTTTTTCTCCTCGTCTCTCGTCTTCTTGGCTCTTCTCCTTTCTTAAATTCATGTTTCCTTGCCTCTTCTCTCCTTATCTCTTTTCGTCTCTTCTCACCACTTTTCTCCTTGTCTCGTCTCTTCTTCTCGTCAGGTCTCGTCTCTACTGATCTCGTCTCTTCTCATCTCTGCTCGTCTCTTGTTCTCACCTCCTTTCATCTCAGCTCATCTTGTCTCTTCTCTTTTTTTTTCCTCCCTCATCTTCTCGTCTCTTCACTTCTCATGGCTTGTCTCCTCGTCTCGCCTCTTCTTGTTTCTTCTCATTCTGTCTCTTCTCTTCTTATCTCTTCTCCTTTTCTTAAATTCATGTTTCCTTGCTTCTTCTCTTCTCTTCTCACCACTTTTCTTCTCTTCTTCTCGTCTCTTGTCCTTTCTTAAATTCGTGTCTCCTTGTCTCTTCTCTTCTTGTCTCTTTCATTTTCTCTCCTACTCCTCTCATTTTTCCTAGTTTTCTGTTTTTTTCCCCCTCTTTTCTCATTTTCTCTTGTTTCTCCTCTTTGTATCTTCTCTATTTCCTTTTTTTTTTCTTCTTATTCCTTGTTTTCTCTTCTCTAATCTCTCCTCTTTTGTTTCTCCATGCTCTGATCTAAACCCGCACGTCTTTTGAGCGATGGCAGCTCCGTATGATAAATTTCCTCCATTGTTTTCTTCTCTTTCATTCCGTGGACTCATCGCCATCACCTCCTCCTCTCCCTTCTCTGCCTCCTCTTCCTCTTCGTCCTCCTCCTCTACGCACTTGTAGTTCACTTCCACTTTGGTGTGATTAATTGCCAGGCCTGTTCTACATTATGGGGCACAGTGGTGCATCATGGGTGGTGTAAGTGGCAGTGTTTTGTCGGGGTTGTAAGATGATTAGATGAGCTGGGCGGGGGTTGAATGGGTTTAATCAGATGGAAGTAATCCTGACACGTCGCGTGACGGAGTGACTGCCATATGCCCCGTCTGATCCATTGTGAGAGAAAGAACAAGCGCCTGAGAGAGAAAATCCCTGGATGCACATAGATGTCTGCGCCTCCCTGCGTTTAATTGCGCGTCGGTTACGCTTTTTCTCTATCAGACTGCGAAGGCAGCTGCTCCGTGTGTGTGTGTGTGTGTGTGTGTGTGTCACACAGTCAAGATGAAGGTCAATCATAGTCACTTTTTTCTTTTCATTGCGGTTGCGCAGCTGAAGCTCGCCCACGCAGCGGTCTGGAAAAGAGCAGAGATGTGCGTTAGTGAGAGTGCGGAGTTTATATACATGAGGGTTCGTTAGGAGCAGTTAGGTCAGCTACAGTCTGCTCTCTCAGGGGCTGCACTCTCGTGTGTGTGTGTGTGAGTGTTGGAGGGAAAAAATTTTCATTTATCCATTTGTTTATCTATTTAAAGCACTTAAATTATTATATAATATGACATTGGAATTACAATTCATTCATTATTTATTCATTTATCTCACTTGATTATATAATATTCTACTGGAATTACTGTCAGTTTGTTTGTTTGTTTATTTGTTTGTGTGCTTATGTACCCGTTTATTCATTTAAGACATTGAATGATGTAGTGTTGTACTGGAATTACAGTTCTTTCTGTCTGTCTGTCTCTTTATCTGTCTGTTTTTTCATTTATTTATTTTAAATACTGGATTATATAGGATTGTGCTGGAATTGCAGCTCTTGTAATTGTCTAATTGTTTCATTTACGTGGATTATTGACGTGGATTATTGATTGATTGTGTTGTACCAGGTCTATCTTGTCACCTGATCTATCTCATCACCTGGCCTGTCACCTGCTTTATCTCGTCACCTGACCTATCACCTGCTTTATCTCGTCACCTGGTCTATCTCATCACCTGGCCTGTCACCTGTTTTATCTCGTCACCTGACCTATCACCTGCTTTATCTCGTCACCTGCTTTATCTCGTCACCTGGTCTATCTCGTCATCTGACCGATCACCTGCTTTATCTTGTCACCCGGTCTATCTCGTCACCTGGCCTATCTCATCACCTTCTTTATCTCATCACCTGGCCTATCTCATCCACCTGGTCTATCTCATCACCTTCTTTATCTCATCACCTGGCCTATCTCATCCACCTGGTCTATCTCATCACCTTCTTTATCTCATCACCTGGCCTATCTCATCCACCTGGTCTATCTCATCACCTACTTTATCTCGTCACCTGGCCTATCTCATCCACCTGGTCTATCTCATCACCTTCTTTATCTTGTCACCTGGCCTATCACCTGGTCTATCTAGTCACCTGCTTTTATCCCATCACATACAGCTGGGAATAAACATCATGTCAGTGTGTACTATGCCATGTTTCCTCAGACTGATGATTGTTTTATTGGTGTGGATTTCATTACTATGCGCAGAGAACATCTCGCAGATAAAACATTCTCAACTGGGATTGGATTTAGATTAGATTTTTCTTTCATAAGCACATTTTTCTTTGTTTCTCCTTCACAAATGTGGGCCTTGCTTTAATCCACTGCATTCTCTGTGTATGCCAGAGGAAAGCAAACTCTGTCTCACTCTCACTTTCTCTCTCGCTCTCTCTCACTCTCTCTCTCTTGCTTTCGCTCACTTTCTCTCTCTCTTGCTTTCGCTCACTTTCTCTCTCTCTCTCTCTCTCTCTGTCTCTTTCTCACTCTCTCTGGCTTTCTCTCTCTCTCTTGCTTTCGCTCACTTTCTCTCTCTCTCTCTCTGGCTTTCTCTCGCTCACTCTCTCTCTCTCTCTCTCTCTCTCTCTCTCTCTCTCTCTTAGTAGCTTTTAGTGATGAGGCTCGGGAATGTCATTTAAAGAAAAATCTGTCCTTTTCATGGCCTCTCTGTCTTTTTCTCCTCTTTTCCTTCTTTCCTGCTCTGCTTGTGGAAGGGGATGGTGTGTAAGGTAAGGCACAACCGAAATTCACTGTGAATCTGTATCTTCAATTCACTCTTTTACTTACCGTGCTGATTTTTTTTTCTTTTCTTTCTGCTTCAAAGCAGATAAAGTCAATAAACTTATAGGTGTTTATTGACTGTTGCCGTGGTTTCACTATAATATATTGTTTTGTAATTAATAGGCTACTCAGCCACAACACGTACGTTGACCTTTAAACAAAGGAAGATGAATCGTGGTTAATCGTGAGCTACGTCCAGGTCTCTCAGTGTGTGTCGTCTGTTCATTAGTGTTACAGTGTACGCTAGGAGTACGTCACATAGTCCTGGACTGATACCTGGTACCAGTATCGGTATCGATATCCATCCCTAGCGCCTATAGCACAGGGGTCACCAACCCTGTTCCTGAAGATCTACCTTTCTGAACACTTTAGCTATCTAGACTCCATCTAAGTTCTTGGTCAGCTAAAACAGGTGTGTTGGCTTTTGGTTGGAGAAGGGAGATCTCAAGGAACAGGCTTGTTGACCACTGCTCTAGCACATAGTCTATTGTGCTGTCTACTACAGAGTTAATGTAGCTATGGATGGTGAGGTTATTTCATGAGAACTGGCGTCAAACGATTTCACCTAGTCGTCAAATACAAGAAGTTTAGCATCCACGTTTCCCCAAAAATCAACACCCAGTTAATTCCAGCTCCAAGACATGACCTTAGGAATATTGAAATCTTGCTAGAGCATATTGTTTGGCTTTGATTTTTCTCTGAATTTCTCCGACCAGCACCCGATGGAGGCTAGATTTCTTTCTCGTGGCACTCGGAGTTAACCGCTGTTCCAAAGACATTATCAAAGGAAATTACCGAGCGCTTCATCATTTGTAGAAGGGAAGCGTCTCACTTCGAAGGTCAGCAGAGATACGCAATAGAGGTGCGAGGAACGATAGAGGAGCCATAAAGATTCTCCATTGTCCTCCTGCTGATGTTATCCTCACATCAGCCTTTTCAGCACACAGTCTGCACACACTCTGATGACACACTGATAAAGACCTGTCATGAACCGATGCCCTTGGTAGGATCCGAGGGCAGGACGTAGACGTCCAGACTCTTCTCGTAGGATCTAATGCATATTTATGTTATTATAATGGATCTGTCTAGCATCCTGAAGGCCATTTTGGTCCTGGAGCCTTTAAAGATTTGATCTAGGCCGCTAATACGGAGGGTTACGTAAAATAATTGTTTCTTGATTTATTTAGTTAGTTAGATATTACACTTTTTAAGTTCAATTCTGACATGTTTCTTTTGTATGTTTCCTTCAGGCTAAGCAGTTGGAGGAGAGAGACCAGCAGCTGAGGAAGCAGGACGCCTTCTACAGAGAGCAACTGAACAAACTGGAGGAACGGGTACGAACTCCAGCGCTTTTTGTTAGCTTTTTCACCACCCCACGGTCAGGGTACCGGGGATGATCTAGAACCGCTCCATAATCGACGACGTGTAAGCATGCCACTTCTGTCGGATGATGTATCGTCGCAGAAATAGTTAACGATGAACGATATTATTGTCATTTTATGACCGTCTTGTGCCACTGATATAACGGTAATATAGTAGCATAATAATGCAAGTGCACCCTTTCCACGAGCGACGGACTTTGAATCCTTTAAAAGAATGAATTGTGTGTGTTTTGGTGCGTTGTTACTAGGGCTGGGCGATATGATGAGAATCACGATCACATCACGATACTTTTCCTCACGCGACATTTCTATGATTCGCGATGTGCATCACGATATATATATATATATATATTAGTTTAGCAAACGAACAAACTGTCTGCAAACTAGTCAAATAAACACACAACTGTTAAACCGAGTTTGTCGATACTTTTCTTTAATGTCTACAAAGACGAAGAATATTAAGTTTAAAAAAAAATACGTCACATCACCAGCATCCATTCGGTACCATTTCATTTGCGATTGTTAAAAAAAATAAACACACCATACCGACGATATCTCAGAAAAATGTATCGCGTAATCATTTATCACGATATTATATTGATATATCGCCTAGCCCTAGTTGTTACAGAAAGAGTGTAGACTTTTTTTTTTTTTTTTGGTCATTTTTTTTGGATGTGGGTTCACATGAACCAGACCGTCTTTTAGTCTCTGGTCATCTCGTATTCATTTCGTCCTTAAACCCGTCATCCTCCTGCTGCTCTCTGTCCTGCTGGGTAACACCGAGAGAGGAGTTCACAGCCCTTCACCTGCAACCATTTGTCCTATAAAACACACACACACACACTCACACACACTGTGCTACATGACAGGCCTACTCTCCAGAGACCGTGTGTGTGTATGTTTTTCTCGGCGCCGTCTGACCCGTTTTAAATGGGGTCTGATGTTAGTTGTGGTGGTGCTGGTGTGAAAGTGCTGAAGGAGCGTTTCTTAAAGCAGCAGTCTTTGTCTCGTTAGTAATTGCATGCTGTGTTGCTTTAGTGTAGAATGTCCTCAAGGTTACCCACAAACGCACTTTAAAGTTGAAAGTTACAGCTACGTTAATATCTGCGGAACGAATGAAATGCCGATCTAGAAGACGGAGTAATAATTAGATGCGTGTTTTCTAGTCAGTTTCACAGTAAGCTGTCTGCTGTCTGATGGGATTAACAGTTAAAGCTGCTGTAAGTGTTGTTTTTAGGAACGTTTGGATGTGACGGAAATGGATAATAAAGCTGTGGAAGAACCCGAATCTCTCCCGAGTTAGACTGGATATCAGCCACGTCGTCACGTTGATCACGTGCACGGTAGGCTTGTTCTGGTGAGAGCGATTGAGAGCAAGTTTGGAATGTGGAAGAAGGGCGCTGCTGCTGTTCTCTTCGGTCTTTCCTTCCATCGTTTCAGTGTTCGTTTAAATGGACGCGTGACTCTGAAGTAGAGATGGACTCAATTAGCTTCAATCTGGCGCAAGCTAGCATGAACTGCTAAAATGGCTTACAGCCGCTTTAAGCCTGAAACCAGTCAGTAATAACAGTACTCTAGGTATTCGCCAGCGTGCAGGTGAACACTTTCCTCTTCTTTCCTCTCTTTCAGCCTGGTTTTTTATCATGACGTTTCTGCTATACTCGCTATGCATCACAATGTATGTGTGCAATTGCAGACAGTACCAGTACCAGACTGCCAGTAGCAGTAGTGCTGCTTTATTTATTTTTATAAAGAAAGAAATGTAAAAAACTTCTCAGTTTCAACCAGGCTTTACTGTCGCGCTTGTCACCAGAGACGGCTTTGATTATTTATTTAATCTCTCTCTCTCTCTCTCTCTTCTCCTCTCTTTCTCTCTTCCTGTCTTTCTCCTTCCCTCTGTTTCTTTCTCTTTCTCTTCTCCTCTCCCCCATTTCTCTCCTTCTCTTTCTCTTCTCCTCTCTCTCCTCCTCTCTTTCTCTCTCCTTCCCTTTCTCTTCTCCTCTCTCTCCTCCTCTCTTTCTCTCTCTCATTCTTTCTCTTCTCCTCTCCTTCCCTCTTTCTCTCTCTCCTTCTCTTTCTTTCCTCCTCTCTTTCTCTCTTTCGCTTCTCCTCTCTCCTCCTCTCTTTCTCTCTCTCCTTCTTTCTCTTCTCTCTCCTCATCTCTTTCTCTCCTCCTCTCTTTCTCTCTCTCCTTCTTTCTCTTCTCTCTCCTCATCTCTTTCTCTCCTCCTCTCTTTCTCTCTCTCCTTCTTTCTCTTCTCTCTCCTCCTCTCTTTCTCTCCTCCTCTCTTTCTCTCTCTCCTTCTTTCTCTTCTCTCTCCTCATCTCTTTCTCTCCTCCTCTCTTTCTCTCTCTCCTTCTTTCTCTTCTCTCTCCTCGTCTCTTTCTCTCCTCCTCTCTTTCTCTCTCTCCTTCTTTCTCTTCTCTCTCCTCCTCTCTTTCTCTCTCCTTCTTTCTCTTCTCTCTCCTCATCTCTTTCTCTCCTACTCTCTTTCTCTCTTTCTGTCTTTCTCCTGTTTCTCTCTTTTCCCCTCTCTCTGTTTCTTCCTCTTCCCCCCTTTCTCTTCTCACCTCTCTCTTCTCCGCTCTCCTTTCCTCTCTCTCTCTTCTCCTTTCTCCTCCTCTTTCTCTTCTCCTCTCTCCTCATCTCTTTCTCTTTCTTTCTCTTCTCCTCTCTCCTCATCTCTTTCTCTCTTCCTGTCTTTCTCCTCTCTGTTTCTCTCTTCCCCCTCTCTGTTTCTTCCTCTTCCCCATCTCTCTTCTCCCCTCTCTTCTCCCCTCTCTTCTCTCCTCTCTTCTCCACTCTCCTTTTCTCTCTCTCTTTCTCTCTCTTCTCCTCTCTCCTTTCTCTCTCTCTTCCACTCTCTCCCTTTCTGTTTCTCTCTCTCTCTCTCTCTCTCTCTCTTCTCCTCTCTGATTTTCTCTCTCTCTCTCTCTGTCTGTCCACCCCACACACACAGTGACAAACATTATTGATCTCCTCCTGCTTCATAAATCATCTATGGATCCTTGTTCAATACACAGAGCGGCGTGTCAGCAGCTCACCGTCTCGTCTCAAACAGAGACGGAGGGGAACCCGGCGAGCCGGACCCGACTTGTTTTTCTTTTTTTTTTTTTTTTTAAAACCCCTATGGATTTATGGATCTGGCTTCGTAAGATAAATGTGCTAAACGTCCCAGGCCTTGAGTGCAGGAGAATACGTTAAAACAAACGGCACGGGAGCAGGAGGATGGTGATGAATGAAGCGTTTGATTGCTGCTGGTTTCGCCCGTTGGTCTGAATCCTCCTTCCTTTTTTAAAAAGTGAATTCATTGTTCGACGCACCGACGCGCGGAACTTCCAGACAGTACGGCGTTTAAACGTCGTCTCACCGTCGGCGAGGGAATGCAGACAGGAGTTTAATCTTGTTTCTGCAAAGTGACGTAGCAGAACAGCCTTGCTCGCTTATTTTTAATTATTCATCAACACGTGTTGATCTCTTTTGGTTTTCGTGTCAGCGGGAGAGTTGCGGTTTTGATTGCCGTTCCTCTCTCCGGTCTCTCTCTCTCGACTTGTTTTTTTTTTTTTTTCCCCCCCTTCAACCCTGTCTTGTTCCTCCTTGCCTCTATCCTCCAGGTGAGCAAGTGACGAAGAGAGAACTATACAGGGAAAGGAATAGATAAAGGATGGAGGATAGCGTAGAGAGAGAGACACACAATGTGTATGTGTGCATGTGAGAGAATATAAAAGGCTGATATATATTACACGTCTCTTTCAATTCAGGCCACTCGTTTATCACAAGCCTGTGTCTGACAGGTCATCAGTGCGCAGAGACAGCACGCCGATCGGCCCGGGCCACCAAATTGCCTTTAAAACAATATCTATCTATCTATTTATTTATTTATTTATTGCATCATCTTTCAATACCAGCTGTAAAAATGGTCTCTTCATTAAGCTTCTCTAAAATTTCTTCCTCCTCTCGTTGCTTTGTGTATCGCCGTTCAGTTTCCGCGCGAGAGTATCGGCGATGATGGCGATGATGATGATGATGATAATAATAATAAGGCTGGAGTTTCTGTCTAGCGAGTACAGAAGTACGTCTGTGAGCTGCTTACAAGCTCCTGAAGCAGCTCCAGCACCTGGGCGTGTGTAATAACTCCACCGTGCTTCCTCAGACGCCGATGTATGATGTGTTTCCTCGGTTGTAGCATAGCAACCCTGGATGCGGTAGTCATGGAAACATTGTTTGGCGTTTCTTTGATAACGCTTGCTGAAGTAATTGCAGTTGTAAGGGTGGAAAGGTTCATCTGTTATGTATGCGTTTAGCTGTCTGGCGAGCGTTCCAGTCACATCCCAGATTAGAGGATCTTGTATGCTTAGCTAGCTAGCCGATTCAGTTCCATGCCAAAAGTTTTTTGGGATTTTCCCTCAACTTTCTCTGTCGGATAAGCGGTACAGCAGATGGATGGATAGATAGTTAGCCTGGCTAGCTTCTTTAGATTCTTAGACGTTGAAATATTTTATATAAAAAAAATGATGATAATTCAAGCATACCCAGTGCAAAGTCTCTTCTGTCTCGTCTTCTATTCCCACTGGTAATTACCACGTCAACTTTGCTTCTCAAGTCAACGTGCACAGTATTCCCAGACATACAGAACACAACCGCAACCTCATTTAAACACGTATTAAAAGCAGAATATGCAAAAAAAAAAAATTTACAGTATCGTAAGAGGACAAAACTGTATAAATAGGTAAACGGGCATCATTGAGCACTCGGCTCCGCCTCCCGTCGCTGTGGTTTCGGGTTTGAACCTCTGTGATGTGTTTTATGACGGATCCAAATGCGCAAGCTAGCGCTAATCACTTTTTAAGGAAAAAGAAGAGCGGAGGCTCTCAGTGGGTTTGATGGAGGACCTCACAGCGGATTCGAAATCAAAATCAGCGCCTGTCCTAATCGCTTCTTAATCAAGGACAGAAGGAGAGGACTCAAATTGCACCGTGTCCTCCAGATCCACTTGTGTGTTTTATATAGAAGATGAGCAGAGATACGGATGTGGGCTTCGGATTGGTTTATGTTTGAGTGTGTGTGTGTTTGTGTGTTTTCGAGGTCAAAGTCACAGCCCCAGCAATCAGACCACGAGCCGCTCTCTTTCCTCCACATCCCGTGCTTGTGATTAGGCCCAGACGCACTCTGTATTCTCCGACATCACTTTCAGCGCCGCTACGCCGGGTCCAGAGTCAAACATATCGCTCATAAACGGTCTCATGAGCACTCGGGTCCACGGTAACCTCTCAATCCCATCGTCTACGCATACTAATCGCGCGCTGATGTTCATGTTTGTGGTTTCTGATACAACCATGGTCATTTAGCTTTTTTGTCCTCATTCAAGATGACAGACTTTGTTTGTTTGTTTATTTATTTATTAGAGAAGTTTTAGGTAGCAGCCTCGCGTTTGCAAATTTAAAGTAAGTCACTTTATTTATAAACACGCATTTAAACCAAAAGTGCTGTACAGACAATTGCAACAAGAACAAAACGACGCAGACGTCGCCTTGAAGGCGAGACGCTGCAAGAGAAACGGCGTAATCTTTTTTTTTAAAACAATAGAAAATATTTCTTCTTGACTTTCTTCTTATTGCAAAGGTTTCTAATCTAATTAAATATGCGCACATTTGCACACAGAATAAAAAGAAAACTTTATTCTTTTGACGGCGGGAGACTTTATTCCGACGTGAAGACGTGACATACTCGAGAGAGATGTGTTTTGTTTGTTTGTTTGTTTGTTTTTTTGCAGAAACGTTTCCTTTTTGTTTAATAAATAAAATACACTGTTTATTAAAAAAAAAAAAAAAAGTTCTATGCGGTTTTAGATTAAAATGTAAGATTTGTCATAGAAACAACAAATTGTCATATCTACCTGTAGCGTCTTGCCTTAAATAGTAGTAATAGTAATAATAATAATAATAATAAAAAAGTTTAGAGTCACGAGTTTAAAAATCATAACGGCGCTAAAGAGCAGTCTCGTCTCGGTCCATCGGCTGCGAAGTCACGGTTACGCTTGAATATCAGCTGCGCTCGTGGAACAGACAAAAGAAGTAGACTTGAGAGAGTTTTATGAGTGACGTAGCGAGGCGCGTGAAGTCTGCAAAGAGAAGAGCTTTAAAACCCAAATATAATCATCTTCAACCTGATCCCGTAATGGACAGGACACCTAAATACAAGGCGCTACGGTCAGTCTAGACGAGATGAAAGTATAAAAGCATGTATAACTTACTCCAACAAGTAAATGGTCAGGAGGTCAGCATTATAAATTCCTGATATGGTGTTGCAGATCGAGTGGAAGCTGTACAAGGTCGTTTATTCCATGTGGATATTGCGTATACGTATACAGTTGCGCCCGAAAGTTTGCGTACCCTCTGCAGAATCTGCTAAATCTTAATACTGTTAACACAATAAGAGCGATCATAAAAATCCCATGTAGTTTTTTTATTTTATTTAGATTTAGTACTGTTCTGAATAATCCGGGGACAGGATGATCGGCGTAGATTGTTATTATTTTGTCTTCTGGGAGACATGTAACTCTCTTAATGGCTCTTAATTGACTCTTAATGTATCGTGTTGCCTTCTTGAGTATCAGTGAGCGTTTGCACTTTACGTAATAGTCGTGTACGCGTCCCTCAGTCGTCCCGAGTGTGAAAAGATGGATCTGGACATCATATAAACGCTGTTGGAAAGGGGTCAGATATGCAGAAGATGCTGGAAAAGTATAGAATGTGCAGGACCTGGAGGAATTTTCTGACGAACAGCGGGCAGTTTAACTGCTCGGGACAAACAAGGGACTCATGAAGGGAAAAAAACGTGATTATATATTTAATTGTAAATTCAGTTTAATGAAGAGTAAGTGTATTCGTTTTTACTGAAAGTACAAATCCTCGGCCACCTCCACATGCCAGTTTCGCACGTCCATCTGTTCCTCGCTTCTGCCTTTTTAAAATAACCATATTCAAGTCTTCTTCACCACCAAAACTCTTTTAATCACTTACTTTATTTAAGCTTTATGTTCAGCCTCATGCTGAAGTGTAATGGATTTTCTTTCGGCTGCTACCATGTCATTAACTGTTTTATTGTCATTTCCGAATAATAGGTTTTTAATTGCGCGAAAGTCGTTCAGATTGGAGTCGCTGGATAAGTCTAGTCATCTTTTCCATCATTTTGGGAGGTCGTATCAGTCCGGGCCGTCAGGGTGGCGTGGCCACCGTGACCTGGTGAACTTCATGACCTCGAGCTCTACACACCTCTTCACCACACACTGAAATCAGCCACCACTTCATGCCTTACTGCTCTCAATATCCCCCTCCATAAACCTTTAATGGAGTTTAAATTGTTTAGTAGGGTTAGGTGGAGGTTCTGCAAAGCCCTGTTTGTAAAAAGAAAGAAATATAAACGTTTTTTTGTTTCTCACGGGTAAAAATACACCACCACTGTGTCTAAGGTGAAAGATGTGACTTCATTTGATGTGCATCATGTAATCCTCTCTCTCTCTCTCTCTCTCTCTCTCTCTCTCTCTCTCTCTCTCTCTCTCTCTCTATCCATCTTTTTTTTCTCTTTCAGAGCACCCAGTTTTACAAGGCCACCAATGAGAACTATCACAAAGCTGCGGACGACGTGAACGCTAAATTTAGGTGAGTTCAGAAAGCCGGTGTAGTCCTGGGCCTGCAGGGATGACGGCCGAGCGCATCACTTTTTAAATAAATAAATAAATAAATAAAATCAGCCTTAGGGTCAGGTACTAAATTTCAAATCACATTCTTCAACTCTGAAGCGTTCGAACCATTTCTGTCAGAATATAAAGACTGCTTTAGTGCTTTAATTCCTGATTGGTCAGGTGTCGAATTCATTTTCTCCATCGTCAGCTGTGCCAGGGTTATATTAATACACGTGTTTCTCATACGTTTTCGTTTCATACCAGCGAAAAATGGCGGAGCGGATATCAGTGGAAAAACAAACCAAACAAGAATATTTTATCTGATTTTTCAACGAATGGAAAAGATTGGAATTGGATCTGGAAATTTTTTTTTTTTTTTACTGGAAATGTAAAGACAGAGTGTAAAGACAATTGCTTGTGGTGTTTTCTTTATAATGGTTTTTATTATATTTGTGTGTGTGTGTATGTATATATATATATATGTATATATATATATATATATATATATATATATATATATATATATATCGGCTGATGCTCGAGGTTTCGGTATCGTATCAGAAAAGAAAAAGTAGTATTGTGCCATCTCTAGTTTCTGTAGTAACGTCTAACTCGCTTATATAGCAGATCTTCGCGTAAATTAATCTTAGGATTTTTTTTGTTTTTAAATGTGAAATCAGAAAACAGTGTTATTTATGTTTATTTTTGAAAGAAGACTCCAGTGTCAGGAATTTCTACCATCAGGAAGTAAATCTGTTCCTTTTGTTCCTACCTTTTGTCTTCAGCGTCTTTCAAGTTTCTAAGAAACATGACAAGATGAAGTTTTGGGGATTTCTTTTTTTCGTATGAACTCCAAATGGAGAAAAAAAAAGACAGGCTGGTGAGGGAGCGACTGTTATATAGAGCTGCTATATAATGTCTGATATAACTGTTTTTATGGACGATCTACAACAGTAAATGTAATTATAAATGGATAAAAACTCCAACATGTTGTTCTTTAATACCTCAGGATGCACTGTTATGAGAACGTAATCAACTCAAGCGTGGTAATGTCTCCCAGTCATGTGTTCTGCCTTACAGATAGAGTTCTTCAACCTCACACTTGTCCGAGGCATTGCTAGCTCATCGATGTTTGACCATTAGACCACGGCTGTAACTAAAGATCATGGTGCTATGAGTCCATTTTGGCTGTATATGTCTTAATGTGGCCTATTAGCCCCTCATATTAATGCCTGTGAGTGGCTGCGATGGGAAGGGAGGGCAGGCTGTTCCAGTACTAGCCTGGCTTTACAAATTACATTAGGCCATCATTAGGCCGCCTTCCTCAGCGCTAACACGGGGATCATCGTCTCTACCGAAATGCCTGAAATTGATTAGTAAACTCCGGTGGGGCTGGGGAGGACGTAGGAGGGGCGGAATTGCATTAGGAAATGCATTAAAACAGCATTAGCATGACATAGCTACCCTTCCCAAAGCAACCTCAGAGTGGGCTGGGGTGTCATGTGACCTGCGATGCTCGCTGTGAGTGCTACG
The DNA here is from genome assembly GCF_023375685.1 of Ictalurus furcatus. Classification (NCBI taxonomy): domain Eukaryota; kingdom Metazoa; phylum Chordata; class Actinopteri; order Siluriformes; family Ictaluridae; genus Ictalurus; species Ictalurus furcatus. Next base: position 21,256,708 of record NC_071273.1, read on the forward strand.
ATTGGCTGATTGCATTAGAGCGGTGCATTAGCAGCGTTAGGATTGGATTACCGAGTCGAGGTAGGAGGATATGTGTAACTTTTTTTTCCGTTCATAATGAAATGTTTGCAGGCTCTGGTGTTACTGTTGGAGCCGGAGAGGCACAAGATATCCAGCCTGCAACAGACTAATTAGGTTTGTGTGCGTGTGAGAGAGAGAGAGAGGGAGAGAAAGGGAAAGCGAGATGGAGAGTGTGCGAGAGAGAGAGCAGGGGTATTTGGGTTGTACATTAGACTACAAATAAATCCGTATTGGCCGTCCCAGCGGATCGGGCCGCTCTAGTCAGGTTCCATAACAAGAAGCGGAGATAAGATGCTATCGTGGGTTCGGTTAAAATAATAATCCCGAAAATTTAGTCGGAGCCTTTTGATTTCCTGAAAGTCGAAACCGTCCCGAGATAAATATGGCACAAATCTGCATAATTGAAAGAATTAACATGAATTTGATATTATAATTGCTCTTTTGAAGCTGAAAACGGCTGCCGCTCGAGCAAGTTCGTTTCCTCTGTACTGGATCGGCTTTGAAGTCGAGCCGAGTGAAGGGGCGGCTAGTCGGGGTGATGTTTCTAGACGTGGCTCTGTGAGATCTGACACTTCAACAGAGCTGACATGTGGGTGAGGGCGACTTTTCAAGGTTGATTCCCATTGTGATTTAATTGATTTTAGAGCGTCAACATTTGCCCAAAATGCCCTGTATGTACAGTACAGTGAAGTATTTTTTTCCCCAGATGTCCACTTTTTTCAGAGCCATGATACAGCACAGGTTCTGGTACAGGTTCTGTTTTGGAAATGGAACCAACTGAGTTTATTAGAAAATATTAAGCGCATGTACAATTAAAATTACTGCAGAAGTAGACGGGATTGGTCTAACTTTCTTCTGGAGTGGGCAGATCCGGTCCAACTTTCTTTAAGAGTGGGTGAGATTAGAGCACATTTTCTTCAGTAGCGGGTGGGGTTGGTCAGAATTCCTTCAGGAGCGGGTGGGGTTGGTCAGAATTCCTTCAGGAGCAGACGGAATTGGTCTGAATTTCTTTAGGTGGCTGCAGGTTAGGTCAGAATTCATGTGAGAGCTGGTGGGATTGGTCAGAATGATTTCAGTAGCAGGTGGGATTGGTCAGAATGATTTCAGTAGCAGGTGGGATTGGTCAGAATGATTTCAGTAGCAGGTGGGATTGGTCAGAATTCCTTCAGGAGTTGGCAAAATTGGAAGCAAGCAGAATGAGCCAGAATGTCTTCAGAAGTGGGCGGGATTAGTCCGAATTTGGTCAGAATTTGTTCAGGTGCAGCTGGGATTGCTCGAAATTTCTTTGATGAAGGCTGGGATTGATCATACCTTCTGTGGGAGTAGGCGAGACTGGTCAGAATCTCTTCCGGAGAAGGCGGGATTGAGCAGAATTTTTAGGCAAGGGCAGGATTGGACGGAATTTGTTCACGAGCTGGTGAGATTGGTCAGAATTCCTTTGGGATCAGGGGGATTGGTCTGAATTTCTTAGGGCATGAGCGGGATTGGTCAGAGTTTCTTCGGAAGTGGACGGGATTGGTCAGAATTCCTTTGCGTGCGGGCGGAATTAGTCAGACGTCCTTCGGGAGTCGGCGGGATTGCTCAGTTGTCTTTGGTTACGATCATATCTGTTCAAACGGACATTTACTACTTTGTTTGCAGTTCTCAGGAATTCAAATCAACTAAAAAAAAAAAAAAAAACAGTTTGTAGCAAAAGCAAACTGTGTGAAAGTAATGTATGTAAAGCGAGTTAAAGTTGATTTTATCGTGGTTGACTTGCGTCTCTATAGACTTCTATTGGCTCACAGTTGAATTTTAATAAGAAATTTAATCCGGACATCTAGCATGTTTTTTCTCATTCTGCAAATGGGAAAACTGCACATGACCACAGCCTTTATGTGGTTATACCCCCTGGCTATGGCTATAATGATTCCTATACAGTATTAATGTGTTTTTAAGGTGGGGGGGAGTAATAGTAGAAGCACGGCAGTGACATTCCCATGCTCACACTTCCTTACGGTGTATAGACGGGCTCATTAATTCGATTTGACATGCGGTGTACAAATAATGTCTTTACACGGGTATCAACATTCAGTCGGATAATATCATGCTACATTCATTTTAAAAACAATATTAGATCTGGATTTATTGTGCTGTATCTCGGGTACAACCTAATTCCCTAGTACACCCTACGTAGTGCACTACTTGTAGTGCGCATCATTTGATATTCAGCCGAATATAAAATCCATGTTTAACATCCATAACATCCATATTTAAAAAGTAGATATCGTTTAAACTACCCCCCCCCACACACACTCTCTCACTCTCGCTCTCTCACACACACACACACACACACACACACACATCAAAAACAGAGACCGTGAGACAGAGACGGCGCTAATGTTCAGCTGAATATTCAAACCCGTGGCATGTGATCACGCCGATCTTGGCCCGAGCCTCACATTTTGTTTCTTATTCATGATCCATCAAACGCTCAGTGCAGCAAAGTGAGAGCTCACATCTTCACATCATCTTTACTAAAGTGCTGTAATACACAGTGGGGAAGACGTTTTACTCTTCAGCAGCTATAACCTTTAAAAAAAAAAAAAAAAAATCATCATGTTGTATGAGCACTTACCAAAGCACAGCTTGACCTACACTGAAAGGACGCAGTTAGAGCTATTAGTAAGAAATATAGTCGAGCGCAATAGATTGACTGTGTAGTTGGACTTTTTACTTATCCACACACACACACACACACACACACACAGGTTACGCTTGTCACAATTATCACACAAACGCATGATGTGTTAATGGAGTTATTTCAGGTGATCATGATTAAACCGTAAACGTATATCTCAGGTCACTGCTGACTCTTGACCTCAGGTCCCCTTCTAACATTCCCCTCGTACCTTTACTTTAGCCCCACCCCGCAAAATCGATCAACCTTGCTGCTTTCACAATTCACCAGTACTGAAATCCCAGAATTTTGCCATTGTCAAAATTGTAGCATTATTTACATAATTAAACATGATTAAACGTCAGCGATATTAAATTCTTGCTTGTGATTGGTCAGGTTGATTTTGGTTCATTTTTATTGTTAGTAGCATGTATTTGACCTATATGATGTTGAGCTCTATCTTTTCACACTGAGGACGACCGAGGGACTCGTACACGACTGTTAGAAAAGGTGCAAACGTTCACCGATGCTCACGAAGGCAACATGATGCATTAAGAGCCAGGGGGGTGTAAACTTTTGAACAGGATGATCGGTGTAAATGGTTATTATTTTGTCTTCTGGGAAACATGTAAATATCTCATGTAGCTTCTGAAGGGCTGTACTGAATGGAAGAAAAAAGAGATCTTTTAAACAAAATAACTTATAATTTACACTGATCATCCTGTTCAAAAGTTTACACCCCCCCGGCTCTTAACGTATCGTGTCGCCTTCTTGCGCATCAGTGAACGTTTACTCGAGGAAATGGCATACGTTAATATCGTTTTCATCCTCATCAAAAGATTCCGTGAGCCTAGGATATGGGCGGAGTCATCCTGGAGGAGACCACGCCCATGAGGTATAGGATTAAAGGTTTGTTCTGAAATGCAGTGATGCATCTGTAAATGATGGAATATAATACGTTAGTATTATAAAAATCATTTATTTTATACGTTTTGCTATAGTACATTATTGTCCTGTAACCTGTAATGATATTGACTAGTAATGAATATAGATACACACACACACACACACACACACACACACACTACAGGTTATGAAACTTGTCTTTAAACCGCTCCCCTGACTCCAGCTATAACTGCACTGTATCTTCCCGTTAGATTTTTATTGATGATTTTTTTGACGAGGCGAGATTGGCAATATATATCGCTCTCTTATCTCTCTCTCGTTCTCTTTTATTTTTTTTTCCCCCTGCCTCTAAACGTCAATCTCCTCTCTCGCTCTCTCTCTCTCTCTCTCTCTTTGTTTTCATTTCATTTCTGACTGTATTTATTTTTCTTTTTATCTCTCCCCTTCCCAGATTCATTCAGCCGTCCGTATTTTTTTTTTTTTTCTCCCCCTCTCAGTCATTTTTTGTCTCCATCTCCGTTCATCTTTCTTGGCAGTGGAATGGTAGAGGTCAGGCATGCGGTCGCACTCTCTTTCTGCTCTAGTGGAACTGATGGATCCTATTTAAGAAAAGAAAAAAAAAAAACGAACGATGAAAATGAGACCTTGTCATTTTTCTTTTTAACTGCTTCATTTGTTTTTATTTGTCTCTCTAAGTCACGCAGCTTGTCCCACTCCAGATATTTTTCCTCAAGTGCAAGCGTCACCTCTTAACCTTATTAGTGCGTAAGTGGTTGTAAACAATGACAAATCGGCGCGTGTCTGGGAAGAGATTGATGACGGTTCATTTAAGGCCACCCGTGCTCTGGACACAGGACAAAACACACACACACACACAGATGAGTGTGAAGGCAAGCGGCCCAGAGCCTTTTGAGAAATGTGTGTTGGTATTTAATAAGCTGAGTACACTGGTGTTTGTTTTTTTTTTTTTTCTTTTGTTCCATTAGTCCATGTTGTTGCACTGGACATGCCATATGTTATTTCAAGAGCTTCTCTAAGCCGAAGTGGACATACTGTACACCGGCGCGCTCTATTGTATTCTCAGTTCATCTTTCTACTCTGTAACAGCCTCAGGTCTCCTATTTGTCCATCATCATTAACTCTCAACCCAAAAAGCAGCAGTTTATCTTTCTGATCTGATCTTCATTTAAGCTAAACAGAGATCTACAGTTGAGCCGTACAGTACGTAGCATTTGTTTGTTTATTTATTTATTTATTTAACTGGATGTTTTGGTAATTCCCACCCGTTAGTTAATTATAAGGCGGGCGAAGCGGACATGTATTTTTGGGGTGTTTTTTTCCCGAACTGCTGTTTATGCAGTGTAACATACTCGGAGGAAAGTGCTATCTACCCTCTTATGCAGGCATGAGCTGGGACAGATGCTTGTGATTGGTTAGTGTTGCTCTGATCGACAGGGGAGAGAGAGTATTCCAGCCATCCCTCCGTCCGAACCTGAGAGCATGACCAATTTAGCCCTGTTGTTACCCAGCCTCTGATGTCTACGGCATCGTCGTGATACGAACCTGTGATCTCTAGACGATAGGGCGGATGCTTTCTGTTACACCACGTGCCAGCCGTTTACAGTTTGTCTGGGAAAGCGGAAAAGACGGAGAAGAATACACAACCAGGCTTCTCGGAGTTTGGCCTATTCATACTATCAAGAGCATGTTTTTTCAGTGGAGAGTAAAAAGCAGTTCAGTAAGTCGCTCTGGGTAAAGCCGCCTACAGATGATCCGCTGCAAAGCCAACAGTGAAGATGTTGTTTTTCAGTAGTTAGAGCGGTAGTTCTTTGCCTACAGGCAGCGCCGCTATGGGCTTGGATTCGACACATCAAGTTTTCACTCAGATTCAGCATTGACTACGTTTACATGGACAGCAGTAATCTATTTATTGACCTTATTCTGAATAAGACGTATAATATTGTGATTAAAGTGTTTGCATGAGTCGCTTTTAGAATATTCCTTTCATGTTCCCGTTTTACATGTTATAGAACAGAGTTCGATTAACGACACGCATCATTACGTCACCGCGCCACGCCGTCCGACGTCCCTCCAGAATTTCACGTATCGACATACAGTTGGTCTTCGTTATGGAACCGTGTACAGTTTTGGGTGTTTTTATTTTTAATTATATGAAAGCTTCAAGTGCGGTTAATTATTTGTCGCGCTGTACGTGTAAATAGACGACTGCTTGAAGCCGTGGGCTGCGTCCCAAACCGTGTTCTTGCCTACTATATAGTAGCTGAGATGCATGTATTTCTCCTACTATATAGTAGGTAAGTACGCGGTTTGGGACGCAGCCGTGCTCTCTTGTTTGGCGTCAAACGGTTGAGCGCTGCCATGTGTGATCGTGTCCTGTCGCAAAATGCGGTGAAAACTCCCACACGACGTTAATATGGTGATTAAGGTGTGTACATGTCTGTAACGCACGTCGATAATGCGACTAAAACAGGAATACTCCACACGTCTTAATTCCATTTGTGTTTACTTCGAGTGTGACTTTAATCGGATTAAGGTCATCAATAATCGCTGTTTACATGCTAGATTCTTAATCAGAGTTTCATCTTAATGGGGTTAATATCGGATTATTGTTGTCCGTGTAAACGTACTGAGTGACGCTGTGTATGCTAGCCTTTTTAAAAGGCGCAACCAGTGGACCTCTTTCACACTTTATGAATGGGGAAGCGTAAGTAGTAGCGTTCCGGTGAGATGGTGAACAACTGTTTACCTTAGTCTGGATTATACCGTTCACAGATGATGTAGATTTGCTGTCACTCATGCGTTTCAGTACCTAAACGATGCTCAAAGTGAAAACGGGAACGCTGTTCATTCATTCATTCATTCATTCGTTACTGGATATGACGACACGGTCATTGCCTGAGTGGTGTTTTCTTCCATCTTCTCCAGTCGATGACTGAAGTCAGTTTTGTTTTCTTTAGATAAATGCACACTGGGCTAGCCTTCTAAATGATGCATTCTCTCAGACTTTTCTTGGTAATGAATCAACCTTGCGGTAAAAACGCATATAATTCGTATCTTTCGTTGCACCAAACTTAGCGGTGAGTAAAGCACGAAACTCTGATCATCTGAACGCTTAACTGCCGTATATGTAAATATTGACTTCATTTATCTAAAATACTACATAAAGGCATGTTGAAACATTTTATTTGTGGTCGAACTTTTTTAATATCTACATTGGCGCTGGTTGCTGTCACTATGGTAGCCATGCAAAAAAAAAATCAGTCTGACTTATCGGACATTTAAATCATCCGGTTTATAGCCGGATGTTTACACAATATCATTTGGATTTGTCTCAGGTCGATTGGATTGGATTGGATTGGATTACAGTCTACCGTAGGCTTAAGTCATAAAAATCTTCTCAGAAGGAAGCACCAAACGTCTCCAAACGTCTTTATTTTCTCAGAGCGTATTTTTAAATCAATCAATAAATGAATAAAAAGTTGATGTGTCCTTAAAGCCGGTGGACTTGGGTCCATTTTTGGAGGGTGTAGGATAGAGGAGGCATCAGTTTGGGATTATTAGGAGCACACCAGGTTGAAAGCCCCAAAATGTGTTTAAATTAAAAAAAAAAAAAATGAGTGAAATGTGAAAATGAAGAACTGCTCGTACCAAACCAACTATAAAATCTATAAAATCATTCCCTGCTCATACACACTGCACACTCCCTTTTCTTTATTTCAATACCCTTCTCTGAATGAATCTTGAGCTTCTTTTAGATTGTGTGTGTGTGTGTGTGTGTCCCATTTCTCTCTCTCTCTCTCACTTCTTTTCTCTCTGATAAAGCATCTCATATCATTGCCTCTTTCAGTGCTGTGTCATATCTGACTCTCTACCTTTCTGCCTTTATGATCTATGTCCTGTATGGCTTTTTCTCCATCCTTAGAGAGATATTCATATTAATATACTGTGTGTATGTGTGTGTCAGAGAGAGAGGATTATAGATATCTTCGTTACTCATGCATTATGGATCCTGGATGATAAAAAGACTGTCTTGACCTGTCTTTTATATGTCAGAATAGGAGTGTTGCTTAATGTATAAGTGGAATAAAACCACGTTATGTTATATATATATATATATATATCATATGTCCTGTCGTGTTATATGGAATATACGAGTGTACATGAATGTTTTGATGGTGGTAAAAAGGTGAACGTCGTTGCATCTATTGATGTTTTCTGTGCATCTTGCTTTTTTCCTGTTTGTTTGTTTTTTTTTTAACTTGTTTTGTATTGTAATAGTTTCCTATTCAAGTTTTCCCCAAGAGCGCGTTTTCATTAAAAGCAGGAGCACGTATGACTGACAGGAGCTGTGCGGTTTGTGAGGAGACTACAGAATGGACGGGAAGAATGAGAGGGTGAATCTCTTCTTTTAGACAGAGAGAGATCAGACCGAGAGATCAGATACAGCTTCACAGACTTGACAGCCGTCCTCCGTTCATTTCCCTTTAGACCTCCTCGCCAATGTGTGTCGTATTAATGATGCTCTGTCAGAGCAAGGAGCCTTATGCTGATGTCTGAGCCCAAAAACCAATACAGCGGAGCTGAACAGAGGAAGATAACGCCTCCTATTAATCTTTACCTCCCCTAAAGGTCATGGTGGTTAAATGAAGGGGTTGTGTGTGTTTGTTTCCCCCGGTGCAGCAGGGAGTTGTGTGTTTTTCTAGACGACTCGGTGTGATTTGGGCTTGATGGGAAGGAAAAAGCTTTTCCTGATGTGTATTGTAGTTTGTCCAAAGAAATTGTATTTACTATTTAGACAGTTTGAAATTATTCTTTTATTCCTGCAAATTGAATTGGTTTACAAGCCTAGAGTGAACTCTTCCACAATCTTCACTTGTGTGTGTGTGTGTGTGTGTGTGTGTGTGTGTGTGTGTGTGTGTGTCAGTCATAGACTTAAAGTAGAGCTACATAGCTGCTATAGGATTTAATATTGAATCATTCTTTTGAAATGATTCTTTTTAATGAATCAGTTAAGTTGGTTTACACGTCCAAAATAAACTCTCTTCTCTCTCTCTCTCTGTCTCTCTCTCTCTTTGTGTGTGTTTGTGTGTTGTCTTAAAGTAGAGCTACATAGGTGCTATTTGATTCAATATTGAATCATTCTTTTGAAATGATTCCTTTTAATGAATCAGTTCAGTTGGTTTATACATCCAAAATGAACTCTTCTACACTCTCTCCTCTCTGTCTATCTATCTATCTATCTATCTGTGTGTTTGTGTGTGTCATAGTCTTAAAGTTAGAGCTACATAGCTGCTATTTGATTCAATATTGAATCATTCTTTTGAAATGATTCCTTTTAATGAATCAGTTCAATTGGTTTATACGTCCAGAATGAACTCTTCTACTCTTGTCTGTGTGTCTGCGTCTTAAAGTAGAGCCACGACGGTATTGTGCGATTTGTCACCGAATCATTCTTTCGAAATGATTCGTTCTCATGAATCAGGTGAGTTGATCCATAACTAAAAGTCTTTAAAGTTGAACCACAGAGTTGAGTGCTGGTACCCAATTTGTGAAACGGATCGTTCTTTCGAATCGATTCTTTTTCCGAATCGCTCAAACCGATTTACAGATCCACCTGTACAGAACTTTTGTGTGGCAGATATGCAGTGACGTGAAATTCCTGGCTCCAAGTCTCCGCACACCTTTGGGTTAAAATGTCTTACTCGTGTGGCAGTGGTATCACGGAACAAGGAATCACATTCCCTGAGGATGAACCCGGTACTTAAAAGTGGAGACCGTGTTTAGGTGTGTTATCTCCATCCCAACTGGAATTTTTAAATGAAGTTCAAAACTAATTGTACTTTAGAACTTTAAAACTACGTATAGAAACTTGAATTGAAAATGTAGCTTTCTGTGGAGGCAAAAAGGACTTCCTGCTTCATTTTTATTACCAGTGACCGAATCTTAAATGTAGTTCTGTTGGTTATATAGTGCCGTATGTACAGCAGGGAATAGGGTACGTGGGGAATATTTGGGATTTGGTCTCGCTGTGTGTTTAATAGATATATATTTGTACGTAGAGAGAAGTTTAATATGGTGGAATTAGTATTTTAGGTCTTATATTTATAAAAGAAAAATTATAGTGATGTATTTTATCTTATTATTTAGATACACTTGTTAGGGAAGAAAATCGGGGCCCGCCGGCTGTTTTTTGGCAGCTTTACAGAATAAAAAGTGTTCTCTGTTGTGCAATAAGCAGCAGTAAATATAGCTGTATAGCGTATATTGCAGTATTATTGTTCTATATCGTTGAATAAAACTACACACTATTCATATTCACTCATAGCCGCTTTAAAATAGCCTGCTTTAGTCTTCTTTTAGAATCTATTTTACATCGAAGTCGCATCCGCTCATGCAGTGTCGGAGTGTGTGTCAGTTCATTAAATCCATATGTGTGCACAGTGTTAATGGGTACTGAAATCCATCTCTGTCGTTCGGTCCTCCCACACCTCTCACAACTCCCACTCGGTGTCGTTACGCTTTAGTTCTGCATCTGAGAGCAGTCAATTATCCCCCGCACCTGATCTCCACTGATCGGCCCCGCGCATCGATTAACCATCGATCATACGTTTAGGAGTGAAAATGCACAGAGAACGTCGTTTTAAAGTCCTCCGTCACTGTCGCGCTTTTGATACCGCATGAGAAATGTAACCCTGATGGACGACGGCGCTGACGGTGTCTTGCTCTTTCTCGCAGGCGGTATGAGATTAGCCCCGTGTGTGCCGACCTGCAAGGTCAGATCCTGAAGTGCTACAGAGAGAACGCTGGGAAAACACTCCTCTGCTCCAATATCGCCTCTCTCTACCTGCAGTGTGTCAACAGCGCTAAACAGGTGAGTGTGTGAGAGTGTGTTCCCAATCCTTTGTGTTTTTAAATACTGTTAAGAGTGCATTTCTGCCAAGGAGCTAGTTTTGCTCAGGCGGAGGAGGAAAGAAAAGGATGAGGGAGAACGTCGATGAGAAGAAGGGCGTTGGTTTATATTAAAGAGAAAGTGACGTCCTGTGACGTCACCGTGGATCCCCCACCCCACCCACCCGTCAGTGACATCACTTCCTAACGGTGAAAAACGTATTTCTATGAATAGAACACGTCTGAAAAACAGCGGAGGTCATACAGCGAGCTGCTGCGGGAAATCCCGGTCACGATCCCGGTCACGATCCCGGTCGTCCAGAACTGGAGAATGTTGTTTTATATTAAGCGCCTCGAACAAACTGGTGAGTGTATGAACGTGGCTCGTTTAACGTGTTCCAGACGTGTTTTCTTCAGCGCAGGAATGACATTTTTACCTTTTATATCCTCATCTGTAAATGTTATAAATTCACACCAGTGTTTCCATTTTACATAAAGGATCGTCCTGACAGCGAGCGAGTCTCCGTTACACTTCGAGTCCACGCATTCGCCTCGATCAAACGGCTCACGATAGAAAGGAAGCGCAATAACTCTGACGAAAATATTCATTTCGATCAAATATGTAGTTTGACGCGATGTTTATGAGCGAAAGTAATCGTGTTATTATGAGCGCGGTAACGGGGTTATAACACGTCATCGTGTATCAATGTAAGAATTGTCGTGCGTTTACAGGATGTGCGTGTTACTGCAGAATGTTCATCCTCTTACCAGTTAACACTTAGTCTGTGCTTTTTCTTTTTCTTTTTTTAAGCATTTTTTATCTAGTGATGTAACTTCTGCTTTAAAGCTTGTGGACAATCTGTTTTGTTTTTTTTTTATGATGTTGATTATTTATTTATTTTTATTCCTTTGCACAGTGTATGGCATTGGACACGCGGATGCGTTTAATACCTTTTTCATAGCCTTCAGAAAGAAAAAAAATAAACATACAGGAAATAAAAATTAGCTTTTTTTAAAAAAAAAAAAATCCAACTAATCGATTCGTCGAAGAAATAATCGACAGGTTAATCGATTTTCAAAATAATCATGCTGACTTATCATAATAAGTTGCACGGCTGACGTGGACCGAGATGGTCCTGTTTTAGAGAGAGCTGTAGGTGTACGTGCCACATCCAGAATAAGCAGTTGTCACTTAAATGGAGCTGATATGTTATCCGCAAGTACTCGTGCACTCCTCCACTGCATTGAGATTCATTGAACTCCTGTTTCTGTCCCTCAAGCGAGAGCTGATCCACTCATGTCAGCGAAACCCTGTAATAAAACACACACTCCGTGTGCCTCAGTGACACACACCTCCATTTGTGAGCACCGGCGCTGCGCCGGGAGCGTCCTCTCCTTTTCCGCTCGACTACAGACGCTTCCGAGTTCCCCCTGAAATTGCAGGCTGTCAGTCACTAAACATCCGTTCGCATAACGCCGGCGCGCAGAGGACGCCGTTCAGTCCTGCTTAAGTGTGTGTTAAATGAAATAAGACGAGGCGGGTGTGTTCTGCTCTCTCCCATTATCTCTCACTCGGCCTGCTATCGAGGACCGGACCCCAGACCGGAGCGGGACTCCGACCGTCTCATCTGCGTTCCTCAGCACACGCAGAGAGTTTCCCAGAACACGGCTCGATTTACATTCAGATAGCTTTTCTATTAGATTTGAACAATGTAACGCTTGCGTCAGAGCACCGGCTACTCTGCCCTTTTCCCTTCTCATGGGTATTATCGTTGTGTATAAAAAATAAATAAATAAATAAAAGTATTTTAAAGCGTTGCTCGATTTCCACCGGGTTTAAGTAATGCATCATGTAAATGCGCATGTTTTATTCATTACTGTGTACATGCAAGGTAACCTTTTTAGCATCCCTGCCGTTTGTGCGTGATATTATTATTTTGCAGATTTGAAACCCGGACTCACCGTGGTGTCTTGTAACACTTTATTTTATCAGATGCATGCTCTAAAGTGCATTCGTGTTTGCTCGGGTTATCGGCGAAATCTGATTTTTATGACTCGCATCAGAGGATCATGAAATAATGTAGAGAAAACTTAATATTATATTCAAGGAGTGTGTGTGTGTGTGTGTGCGCTCACAGTTTGGTACAGCCAAGCACACTAAACTAAAGTATTTACACAATACTGTTACATTACTGTGTATTACTGTAGGGCTTATCATAATACACTGACACTTTTTTATTTTTTCTGTCCTGTAATATGTGATCAGATGTTAAGATGATATTTATTTCGCTTCTGTTTCTCGTTAATGACTTAAACTCGGGTATAATAATAAATAAATAAATAAATAAATAAATAAACGCTTTGGTGTTTGATAGTTGACGTGTTTGTGCTTTAAGTAAGCACATATAGTGAGTTATTTTTGGTATCAACGTTGCGGTATTCAGACTCGACTGTAGCACTAGACGCTCAAACAGAGGCGTCTTCAATTTCAATTACCCATGATTCTGACCTTTAACGTAAGTACACTGTGCACACGTTTTTTTGTTTTTTTTTATTATCTCATGGGAAACTAAATTGTAGGCCTACATTGTGTACAATTTATGACGTCGGTGCGGAAAACAATTTATTTAATTTTTTTTTGTGGCCTGTGTTGTTAAATTATGACACGATGAATGTGTTGATCAGGATTTGGACTACTCATGACTCCGTCATGATGGGACAGGGTGGGGTAGTGGCTAGCACGTTTGCCTAGGACAGAGTCCCTTTTCCGCCCTATGGAGCTTGCATGTTATCCCTGTGCCTCATGAGATTCCCTAGTCCCTCAGTCCAAAGATACGTGTCATAGGCCGATTGTTATTTCCGTATTGTCCGTGGTGTGCGAGATTGTGACCTACGATGGGTTGGCACCCTGTGTAGGATAAGCGGTATGGAAAATGTATGGATGGACAAGTTTTCGTTTGTGTATCACGGCAATCGAACCGGTTTTTTTATTTATTTATTTTTTTACGTTATGCCATATTCCAGTTTTTTTGGGGGGCGTAAAGGCAAGTGCTTGATTTTAGAAGTCTAGAATCTTGCCTCAACCGTTCCACCAAAAAAAGGAGGAAATCTGGCAACCCTGGAAGCATGAAATACCTGCAGGTAATTTCAATCATCAGGACGAGCCATCTAGAAATGAAGCACGTGCGAAATTCTGAGAACACCGAGAACTTTCCTCCTGTAAACATCGACGTATCTTTTGAACGTCGTTTGCAATCAAAAACGAAAGAAAAATGTGTCAAAGCATCACCGTATCGCCTAGTCTTAATGCTGAATTATCTTACAGATCCACAGCAGAGCCGCTTTCGAGATCCTAAAGCTCGTCGCCAGAAAAGTGTACAAAAGATATCTTAAAGGATAACTGATGTTTCAGCTTTTCTCGTCCAGGGGTCTCAAAGATTTGACCTTGCCGCAGTTCTTAAGAACAATTATCACATCATATCACCTCGTTTAAACTCCGAATCCGGTCCATTATTTGCAAAACGAAATACGATAAATCATTTTTTCATTATCGTTATATTGGCCACCCTTAATTCTGTATGAACTTACCGAAACACGGCCGAGTTATCTGTTCACGTTACGTTTAATAAAGCTGCGTAAACGGCGACTAAATACCTAAACTTGTTGGTGCTAATCTCCTGTACCGCCATTTGATCACGTGAACCCGATACACATGCTTCTCAGGCAGGGTTAAAGCCAGCGTGCCGTCATCACTGTGGCTTTGTGAGAGTAATTACTCTCCAGCTTATCAATAATGAACTGATAACATTTAGCTCCGACCGTCTCAATCCACTCCGGCTCTCTGTAATACGGACGTTTCAGAGGCCCTGCTGCTGATAGCACGCTGAGAGGAGCCTCTGAGGACTGCACTCGATAAAACTTTATCATCAACACCAGCTCCATTTTTTTTTTTTTTTTTGGTCATAAGACTGACCTTCGTTGGGTTTGTTTTTTTTTCTGTACTGGAGGAGTTTAGGATCTCGCATTAACACTTGTTTGAGTCAGATTTTCTTCCCTCTTGTGAAATGTCTTTTATCAAAATATGTAGATTTTGAGGAAAATATCAGTATGATTATTAATATTGTAATGATTTAAGTCACAGAATCGCAGGTATCGTAACGATTTCAGTAACAAATATTGGATGTGAAACTATTTACCACTCCTCCCATGTTAGATGTTCTGTTCTTTAGTATTATTATTATTATTAGTAGTAGTAGTAGTAGTAATAGTTTCAACTTGTTGTTGTCATTAGGGGGCCAAGCACCAAAGGTGCATAGGCTCCTCCTCCTTCTTCTTTTTCTTCCTTTCTTCTGGCTTATGGTGTCTATGGCAACCCATCGAACCGTTTGGTAAAAAGTCGTGAAATTTGGCACATCGATTGGGGAGGGTCTAAGGAACATTCTGACCAAATTTGACCCAAGTGCTGCCAACACTTGACCCAAGCGCCACCACTGGGTCAGATTTGGGCCTTACTTGGAAGTATGTTCACGGTCATAACTTTTGAACCGTATGTCCATAATGTAAAAGTCAGGCACCCTTGGCACGTATGCTGTAAATGCTTCCATCTAAGTGCCACTTTTGCTACTCACATCATCTCGAGACCCGTCTAAACAACTGTCTAATGACGTTCTAGCCGTTCAGCGTGCTATTATACAGACAACACATGACTGACAGGGTTTAATATCAAATAGAAAACGTCAGCAAAACAAATATCGTGCTGCGTATGAAGTCTCGTCAAGTATCACCATAATGACGAATTTAACAGTGACTTTATATGTCAAAGTAAATCAGTTACCTATGCAGGCGGGTGAAAGCTATCTCCGAGACATGATGCCAGCCAACCGCATCTCTTCGAACTCCTGCCCTTGCTGTGTCACACCTGTGTCACGTGTAACACACTCGGAGGAAAGCGCTATCTGCCCTCATGTATCTTCAACCTACATGAGCTCACAGTTGTCCATGATTGGCTAGCTTTGCTGTGATTGACAGGGGGCAGAGATTATACCATCGCTCTTACGACCAATTTTGCACTCTTGGACGCTTTTCTGTTGCGCCGCCTGAAAATTTCCCCCACAAATGCCTTTTTTTTTTTTTTTCTTTTAAACAAGTAACACTTTTAGGCAAAGGGATCGGTTGGCTTTATACTTTTGCGTATTGACGATGCTAATGAATATTTTCCAGTCTGATTGCATGTGATGACTAGAACAGGGCAGATCTTAGATGTGAACCTTGGACATCATTTGTCCTAAAGCCTCCTACAGTCTCACCTCACCCTGCAGAAGCTTGCGAAGGTTTTGGCTCGTTAACGAAGTGTCAGGTCAGCATCGGGCCAACATCCAGAGCTTTGATATCCAATCGGTGTGTAATGAGAACTGGACTTAGGAATCCCTACTGTTTGACAAATTTCTACCAGCGTTTCATTTATATATGAGAAAGAGAAGCGGGTGAAATCCATCGCTTTAAAGACTTTCCGTGTTTTTCTCCTCTTTTCCCTCTGTCATCAGGAACTTCCTGTCTCATGTCGTACCCTGGATGAAATTTGCATTGACGGTCAAAGAGGGCAGAGTGTTTGGGACTTCTCCCTTAACATGCAAACAACTTCTTTTTGTCCCATTGGCCAGTTTAACAATTTCTTAATCTCTCTTTTTCTTTTCCAGAACAAGTTGAGGACTGGAGGCTAGTTCTGAGGAACGTAGGAGAAGCAACCATGTTTGTGGCGTGACCTTTAGTGAGGGTTTGTCAAGAAGAGCAGAGACCATAGAGCACCATACAGATACACACCTGACTCAGAGGAACAGTATGGAGAGATGGGAACCACTCTGTCTTTCTCTCTCTCTCTCTCTCTCTCTCTCTCTCTCTCTCTTTCTCTCTCTCTCTCTCTCTCCTTTCTTAATGAGGACAGTGTAACAGGTATGAGAACCAGCAGCAGTGTAGGAGATGTGTGTTATAATGTGCCCGACAGCAGAAAACCAAATGAGTGCCTCAGGGGAATGAAACACAGCTTTAAAAAAAAAGAAAAAAACAAAAAATTAATAAATAAAAAAAGATTGTCACAATTTCAATAGCAGCAGTTCGCGTGGGCGTCGGAGTCAGATTTTCGTTAGTGTGAAGCTGGAAGCTGTTTCATTGTAAACACTGTAATCGTTTAATTGCTCTAAAACTTCAGATTGATTTTGCGCTTTGTTTGAATTGGGTAGTGAAGCGAAAGTTTTGGCACCTCATACACGCCAAAAAAAAAAAAAGTTAATACGTTTTTGCACTCATCAGGCTGGACCCAGGCTCCTATTGCACAACTGTTCATCGTGTGTGTGTGTGTGTGTGTATACGCTGATAATGTTTCTGCTCTTTTGTTTTTCTTTTTGTTTTGTTTTTTGCTTTTTATGATCTGTCTGAGAGAATAAAAGGCTCAAACTGCATACCTGAATCCATGCTGTTCCATCACTCTACTTTTTTTACTTTCTTTTTGAATGTGTGTGTGTTTGTGTGTGTGTGTGTGTGTGTGCGCGCGTGCAGGAAATACTGTTATTAAAAATAAAATCATCATTGACGCTGGTTTGCACCTCGGACAAAATGACGGATTGTAATCGTATCTTTTCCCCCTCTTGTTTAAATTTCAGCCGTCTTTTCTAACTTCTGAGACGTGAAAGACTCTTCACTGTACAAGTGCAGCGAACTAATGCCTGTCGCTAGGAGACAGTATTCGAACTGAACCACGTTCCCAGACCTGACAACCTTTTATGCATTCCGTGTAGGAGTCTCGCATTTTAACATCGGAGAACGCGGCCGAGAGTTTTCACTCAAAAATTCACCAAAAGAGACTTTTTTTTTTTCTTTTTTTTTTCCTTTTTTAAACCCCCCAATAAAGACACAGATGAGCCAACTGACTAATGAATCTGAAATGATTGACGCATGAGTAGGTGTTTTGAACCGATCTGATAGCAATGCCCCCCACCCCCTCCCCGCCCCCCCCCCCCATCTCACATTAACATTCTTTTATTTGGCGCTCTCGTCTCACCTCGCCTCGATTTTCTAACTTGAAAGATGGGTCCTCGCTTTCTTTCACGGTAATTAGAGGATGTTTTGGGATCGTTAATGTTTATTAATGTGAAATTAAACGGTCGTTATTCTGCTAAAAAAAAAAAAAAAAAGGCTACAAAATGTCTGAAAAGTTTGACAGGAAATAAAATTAAATAGGACTACAAGTGCCAACATTTTGACAATAATTTTAATGATAAGGATATAATTAACAACTCTGCACTGACACGTTCAAGCCCATTGTGGTAGAAACTGGAGTGTGTGTGTGTGCTTGTATATATCAGTCCGTACAGGATTTCATACAGGAGTGGTTTTTTGTGATTGTTGCGCTCAAAAATGCTTATATTTTTTCAAAAATGCATGAAAATGTTCTGCGCGCTCTTTGGCGGTGATGTTTGTCGGTAAACGAGACCTTTTAGCTGTACTCATGTTGGCTATACCATGTTGGCTGAATACTCTTTGTGATGACGTCACATGACGCGTCTCGGCCTAAATCTGCTGTAATTTTGAGACATTGCGATCTCCTCCGCATTTTGTGGGGCGTGCTTGATTTTGCGATCGCACAGTCGTGAAATCCTGAAGGGACTGAGATATACAGGGTTTTACACTAAACACCGCTGTTCGTCTGTTTTAGTTAACACGGAGGTGCTAGAAATGTTTACATGCACACGTTCTTATTGATAAAATTGCTCCACACGACGTCCTAGAATATGAAGAAAATGACGCGAATGTAAAATCCCCCGTCCCGCCAGGTGGATCCTGGATACTGTAAAACCCCATATACACCCGCACTCCTCTTTCTTACATAGACGAGAGCTTTGTTAGAGGATTATAACAAAATATAGTGCTTTACTTTCACTCCCTCTGGACGGAAATCATGACGCAGAGCAGCAACGTGAGATCGAGAGCATCAGGAAGTTGCCCAAAAGTGATTACATGGCTAACAAGGAGTGTGTGTGTGTGAGAGAGAGCGCTATGGGTTCCTCTGCTCTTCTCTCTTCACGTGAGGTTCCACCTAAAGTCGCTTGGATGCTTTAGGAACGGAAGAGAAGCACCAGGGAACATGAGAGAGAAGAAATGTCCTGTTTATAAATGTCACATTGATCTCAGACCTTCAGAGGGTTATGGACTGTAGATCCACTGCAAAAAAAAAAAAAAAAAAAACCCACCATCTGACTCACTTCCACTCCATTCACAATACAGTACAGTCTAATTTCCCATGTTCGATTGGAAGACATAACCAAAATAGATCGACACACTTTAGTGCACAAGGTTGCATTTCTGTATTATTTTATTTTGGGTTTTTTTTTTTGTCTACACGATAAGAACAAAGGTTTGTTTGTGGACTTCCTGACTTTGGCCATATAGTGTATGTTACAATTATTCTATAAAACGGGTGAATCGAAGAATAATTCCACACGGTTAAAAGTGAAACGCGGATCAGCAGGGGGGAAAAAAATAGCTCCTTATCTCCGTCTCCATTTTGTATGAACTTTGAAACTTTTTTCACTCACTCGTCTGCTGTATATTTTTTGTTTTACGCATCTTGTACCTTGTATCGTTCACTCGGAATGTTTTCGAGACTGTTAAATTTCTCTGCAAAAGCACATAGGGGAGTTAGGTTTTCACCCTCATCAAGAAATCCGGATCGGATGAACGTGCAAATTGAAAAAAACACCCCCGTCCCGTCCCGTCCCGTCCCCCCGACACACACCCACCTGCTTCTCCTGCTAAACCAGAGGGATAAAAGAATGCATTTGCATAGTGAAGTCTGATGAGATTTAATATTGTACGATTCAAAGACACTTCAGATGGATCGTGTGAATTTGTGCTTTCGACGTGGGACGGCGTCTGCCGAACGCGCTCGCCGTTTCGCCGGTTAAAGTCGTAGGGACACTGGGAAAGACAGCTGGGAAGTACAGAAGGCGAGCGTTAAGTTGCTTTTTAATAGACGCTAATGAAGAGCTGTGAAGGTTTTATATTTATCTATGGACGTTCTGAAGGCAGAATCACTCCAGGAAAGAAATACGATGATTTTAAATGATCGTTTATGGTAAAAGAAAGGAAAGAAAGACTGACGGAAGCTAGACGTTAAGACGTTTGCATACTGCATCAACCGTCAAGGCGTATTGAGAAACAACGGAATTACATCACGAATGTTTAATTACAAATGGCACGGCTCATGAGCGAGTCGTTTATATGAAAATATGCGAATGCAGTCGATGCATCAGATTTTATATTAACGTAGTGTCTGAGCATTTCAATCGTTTCTTAAACATATTTTGGGAGATTTGAATTGAGGGTAAGAATTGAATTTGTTTGAGCTCCATGTTCATGACTTTCATGTTTTATATACATTTCATTTTTATAAAGTTATCCCTAAAGAGCGAGCCAGAGGCGACGGTTGCGAGGAAAAACTTCCAAAGACGATCTGAGGAAGAAACCTCGAGAGGAACCGGACTCGGAAGGAAACCCGTCCTCACCTGGGTGACACCGGATAGTGCGATTATAAAGAAATCCCTTCTAGAAGTGTGTACTACGTGGTAAAAAGTGTGGGAAAAGTCCGTTTTGTCGATGGAGACTGTGGCAGTTGAAGTCTTAAAGCTATAATAGCAATAGCAGTCGTAATTCATCGGCGCAAAACTGTTCGTATCAATTGCAGTTCAAAGCATCTTCATGGCTTTTAAGTGGTACCATCCACAATAATATCTGGAATCGTATCCATATTTGAAGCACCACGCGTAATCCCTCTTCGGATCGCGTTCGTTTATCAGTGAGACATCTGTAATCGTTTGTTGTTTGTTTGTTTTTACATCTTCACACAGTGATAGAACTCTCACATCTTATAAAATTACCACAGAGGGAGTGAGTTTCTTTCGGGTTGAGTTTTATAAAAACCAAGATGTTCTGTCGAACACATGATATTTATGGAGATGGCAGTGATCCTGACCCTTTCTGCTCTCTGGATGGAGCTCTGATCAGCTGGAGGCTACAGCCTGAATAGTTTTGGACTCGAGCAGCTGTTCTGTGAAATCTTTCTGGCAAGTTTTCAATATTATTCATTTATTTTTTCAGAGTAATGTGTTTGTATTCGGTTACTTCCCTAGTACGCATTTATACA
This sequence comes from Ictalurus furcatus, assembly GCF_023375685.1. Classification (NCBI taxonomy): domain Eukaryota; kingdom Metazoa; phylum Chordata; class Actinopteri; order Siluriformes; family Ictaluridae; genus Ictalurus; species Ictalurus furcatus. The sequence continues at coordinate 21,277,437 of NC_071273.1, forward strand.
GCCTGAGCGGTGATGTAGAAATGTTCCCGAGTGTGTGGCCGGTTAAGAGAGTCACTATACAAAGTACATGCTAAAGCCTAGCAGGGAAATTCTTCATGTACACACAGACAGACTATCTGCTTGAAGAACAGAGGTCAGTGTGGAGAAGTGTGGAGGAGCATGGTGTGCTGTAATCTGATTGATTTTAGGACAGCTTTCCCTTTACTCCTGATAAAGGACAATAAGTCTTTCTCTCGTTCTCTGATAGCTTTGCTGATTGTTGCCATGTGAGTGTCGAATCTGCTGTGTATTTCTCCAGGCTCTAATCAATGACGAGCACTCGCAGGGGGGATTACACTCCCAGGTGTCTGACCCTTAGAAACTCTTCTGCCTTCAATCTGCAACTCGGCATGATGGGAATTGGACGTCCTTTTTTCTTATTACACTTTAATGGCTAAATCTTGTAGCTCTGGGGAAATTTACAATTTGGCTGCTTCCAAGTGGAACACGCGGAGATGCAATGCTGGCACACAAACAAGTCATTTAAATAAATAAATAAATAAAAATCCATCAACACTTTTATGATTTTAGTTGAGTTTTTAATCAGTCCACACACACACACACACACACACACACGTGTGCATAATCTGCAACGCTCTGGGGACGTCCAAAATCACACTATTATGCCAAGTATTTCTGATGTTGCTAGGTTGGTTTGGATATAGCCGTTGACCATATTTTTATTCGTTTTTCGTACTTTTTTCCTTTGGAAAATCCCTAGACTTCAATGTCTGCAGAATGTGATGGGTTTAATGCTCGGAAGTGGCTACTTAGAATAATGACAATCGTAATTGACATTTCACCTCTGCAGATTGAGTCCTGAATCACAAAATGTGTTTGTGTGAAAAAAGATAAATCATGTTAGGACTTCTTCCCCAACCTCGATGTGAAATTAAAACGAATACTCTGCCCGCTCCAGGTCACGCCACAGAGGTTCAGCTGGATTCAGGTCTGGGCTCTGGCTAGGCCGTTCAAAAACCTTGACCACCTTTTGCTTAAGCCATTCCTTTGTTGATTTGGATGCATGCTTTGGATCATTGTCATGCTGATAGGTGAAATTCCTTTAACTGGTATTTGTAGCTATTAATGATTCCCTCCACCTTGATAAAAGCCCCAGTTCTGGCTGAAGAAAAGCAGCCCTAAAGCATGATGCCGCCACCACCATGCTTCACCGTGGGTTAGGTGTACTTTATAACACATTTTGAGACATGTTTTTGGGTTGAGCTTGGATGTTTGTTTTTGTTTTTTAACCCGGAGATGTGAAGAATACGAGAGATTGTCACATACACAGAGTAATCAGTACCTGTCAGATATTCCTACAGCTCCTTTAATGTTGCCGTAGGTCTCTTGGCAGCCTCCCTGTTAAGGTTTTATCTTGTCCTTTTATGAATTTTGGAGGGACGTCCTGTTCCTGGTAATGACACTGTGGTGCTCCAGAAGTGCTATCTCCTCAGGCATCTCGGTGGAAATGGCGTTCGAGGTCAGTTTGGTGCGCGGACGATTGAGGTCGTCTCTGATTCCCAAACCCTGGAGGACAGACTGAGCTTCATTTCAGTTCTCAGTGACTCTCAGTCCTGTTCCTATAGACCCACAGTGCACATCTGAGACTTTTCCTGCTCTCACACACACCTACTTTAACCTCAGTGAGAGTGTGTTATTGAGCTGACGAGTTAAATCGTGTGTGTAAGGATGGCGTTATTGGTATGAATCAATAATAAATTAAAATGTGTGGAACTCGACTGGGGAAAAAACACAGTCAAATGTACTGGCCTTTGAGATTTGTAACAGCAGGCACTTTGAAGATCTAAATGAAAATATAGGGCTGAAATGTGGGGGTTTTTTCCTCCTGAAAAAGTAATGGAGTAAAAGTACAAGTGTTATGTTTTAGAAATACTCCAGGTAACTAGAGCTCTACAAGAAGGATACTTCCAAAGCAGTCCCACTGCTCTAAAACTTTCACATCATATATTTAGAAAAATACCTTACAAAATATTCTGAAATTATTGTGAAATACTGAGGTGTCCATCCATCCATCCATTTTCTATACCGCTTATCCTTCCTTCACAGCCTATCCCAGGGAGCATCGGGCACAAGGCGGGGTACACCCACTTGGGTGTACACCGCAGGGTGACAATCCATCACAGGGCACACTCACATACACACTCACACACCCATTCATACACTACGGACAATTTAGACACGCCAATCAGACTACCATGCATGTCTTTGGACTGGGGGAGGAAACCGGAGTACCCGGAGGAAACCCCCGCAGCACGGGGAGAACACGCAAACTCCACACACACAGGGCCACGGTGGGGATTGACTCCCCGAACCTGGGGATGTGAGGCGAACGTGCTAACCACTAAGCCACCGTGCGCCCCATACTGAGGTGTACTGTGTATAATTCTATTGTGTTTTGTCTTGTATTATATTGTTTGTTATGCCCTTTTACCCTGCTGTCTTGAGAGGAATGGACAAAATAATAATTTCATTATACCAAGTACATCTGACAATAAAGATCTGAATCTTGTATTTATTTGTTAAAAGGCATTAATTACAAAAGCAGGACTTTATCCAAATGAAAAAGAAGTCATTAATCTGCTGTGCCACAAATATTCATTGGGGTGTGTTTGATGGGAAATGCCCCCAGACAGTCCGCGTCCCCGTGGTAACCTGCAGCCCTTTCTCATCGTGTTTCTCGGCTCTTTGGGGTTATTTTCGCTCTTTAGTGATCTTTTTTCCACTTGTGTGTAAAGGTTGTGTTCATTTTTGTGCATTCTGCAGCTTGTGTTTAATCCGGTCTTAACCAGATCACTGTGTATCTCGTGTTTCGTGCCTCTTTTGATGCCTTTTGTTTGCCTACAATTTTAATGAATATTTTCAAGAAGTGACAAACCCGGGTGAAGTAACTGAGCTGGTGTGATGCCTTAATGTGAAACCATTACACCACGCTTCCATTAAGCACTCGAAATATAAACGCTCGAAAATGCCGAGCAACTGCCTTCGAGGAAACTTTGTAGTTCAATAGAAATGTTGTGTAAATATTTATTTAGTGTAAATAAATACACTAGAACTTCTGAACATATTAGCAATTGTTTCTGTGTTGCTGTATCATGCTTTATTATATGTACATCAACAGTGTTTAAAAAAACAGTAACAGATTGCATGAATATATTTCAGTTTATTTCAAATGTATTGTGGGACACTATATCTGACACTACACACACAAACACACACACAAGCAGAAACAACAGAGAGAGGATGCACTGGAAACACGGGGAGGGGAAAAGACAGGGAACTACACAGGGCTCTGACCCGGACCATGACGATATCCAAAGCGGACCGTATGGTCTGTGGTTCTGATCAAATCTGCATGTGGCTCATTTTTTCACACACATTTAAAAAAAGCAGCGTGTGCTGCTGCCACATGATCGCTCGTACTATGAATGACAGCTGCTGCGTAAATACATTTTGGATTGAGTGTGCCTTTCGTGCTAGACAGGAGGTTCATCCAACCTACCCACCTACCTACCTACCACCTAACCACCTACCACCCCCCATCCAACCAACCACACCCGCCCACCTCACCCAAAACCCACCCTCCGACCGACCGACTCACGTTCTTTATTTTACATACGGTTTCATTAAGAGCAATAATGTAAAATGACTGGGAAATGTTCTTGATGGTTCTCTTAGTCCCTGACCCGGTGAAGGAGCGTGAGGATGTGTTGTTGAAGTCGCTCTGGATAAGGGCTGTTAATGTGAATAAATCAGCATTTTAAACTCGACATTATATTGAAATATATAAAAGTGCAATAATCCAGGTGAAGTATACGATTATTACGTGTGTATGATTCATTCCTGAATAAATACGTTCATATTCAGCTCGATAAAAAAAGTTCAAATGAGCGCAAACTGGATACGAAGCCATTTATTTGTAAATGGTCCGTTTCCTACACGCTCACGTTTGTGTGAATCTGCGTAGATGAGGAAACTCACTCGTCCACTCCGCTTCAAATTGTGTGACGGACAAAAAGTGACTGCACTTTGATATATTATATCAATACTTCACTGTATTACTGATTATTACATTGAAGTGTAAACTGCGTTTTTATTTTTAACTGTACGCACACCCGAATTTAATAAAATGACCTTAATGAAAACAATCCAAAGCAAATCCATCAATCTGAAAAAGGAATAATGCTAGCTATTAGGACAAAAGTAATGGCACCATTCAACAGAAGAAGGAGTTGGTGTGTGTCTGTGGGAGCTGCAGAAGTTGAAGTGTATTACGGGAAAATTTAGCACACGCTGTGCTTAGGAGGTGCTCTATTACAGTTTTATTACAATTTACTCATCATTTTGTCATTTTCAGCTCTGGGGGTTTTGCCTTTCATGGAGGTTTTCGGCCATCACAAAATCTCAATCAGCTGTGCTGTGAACGTGATTGGTCATTTTTATAAATGCCAAAATGACTGCATTTATAAACATATGCGCTTGAAGGCAAAGAAAATCAGCACAACTGAAACTTTTGTAAATCTCCTGTTCATCACTGGCGAGTGTGTGATACAGGAGCGTCTATGTGTCCGATGTACAAGCACAGAGATGCACTTGGAAGGAATTAGGAATGAAATAAGCCCCACCCCCTAGTACAAGTCCTGGTACATTTTTAAAAACTTTTTTTTAAATACACTCGCAATGACACGTTACTTTTGTTTAAAGTCCAAAATCGAATTGAGTTTTTAAAACCAGTTAAAATCACACTATTTTATTATTTATGAATTCACCTAATTTGAGGTGCTCTTTAATGCAGTGCATGAAACATTGTGTGTAAAAGTAGGTCAGGATACGAATAAGAAAATAGGAAGCAGAAGAAGCGTAAGCGTGACTGGATGTGTCATTTCTGACAGGAGTGTAATAAATGTCCTGTGTTTGGTAGGGATTTGTGCGATAAAGTGTGTGTGTGTGTGTGTGTGTGTGTGTGTGTGGGATTTGTGTGATAAAATGTCTGCGATGTGAAACTTGGTCAGCGGGTAGTACTCTGTTCCCGAACCCAGGCATGCGAGATGTGATCAGCCTAATGGTGGCGCTATAGTGTTTAGCTCATGTTTTGGTCTGTATCTCCAGAACTATAAGTCCTAAACTCTAATGTTTTTCCTCTTATTCCTTGGTTTAAGCGGGATTTATCCAGGCCCCGCCCCCTCATTTCTGCCATGATTGAGTTGTTGCTAATTTGCATAATATGCAAAAACCTACTTTTGCAAACTAGTCTCAGGATCTTTGGCCAATCTTCACAGACGTGTTGCCAAAATATTCCGCAGAGTGTGACCCTCAATAATGATCAAAAACATGTTGACATTTATATACATTTACAGTCTGAGCCTAATTTACTGAACCGGTCGTTGCTGATATGCATTCACACGAAACTTGATCGGCATACACGCGACAAGACGGTGCATCTACGTGCTAATGTGTAGGTTAAACTTTTAAAAAATGGTTTCTTAGGAACCAACTGAGCTAAAATTCGGTGCTCTGCACTGTTCTGTTCATCTGTAACTGGCTTTTAATTTCCAGTGGGTTACTTTGAAAACATGGCCGCCTTCATTCATCTTTCACCAACATATCACACGATTTCAGACATTTCATACACATCACGTTTTGTGAGCAATCAGTTTGGGGGGTGGAGATGGTGGATCATTTCTGAAGGCACTGTATAAGCATTTCATCTCCGCATTTATAGATGAGAACTGTTTCTTTTTTTTAATAGCACATCTCAGTGGGAAAGTGTGTTATTGAGAGCCGCTGTAAAGAGATATCTGCACGGCCTGTCAGAAACACGATGATTGATTGGTCTGCTTCGGTTTGAAAGTCTGTCATATTCAGATATTTTAGCCAATCAGGTTTTCTTCTGTTGACATGCTGCTGAAAGTAATGGAGTGAAAGTAGAATATTTTGCTTTGAAATGTAGGAGAGTTAAAGTATGAAGTCTTCAAAAAGGAAAAACTTTAATAAAGTGCAGATACTTAAACAATAAAATAAAGTACAGTGACATATTACATATACAGCGATACTGTCCACTACTGGGCTTGACACACCCTTATCCAGTCCTCCTCTTATGTCTGTTATAATCTGTCAGATATCAGACACTGCCTTGTTTAAAGCAGGCTTTATGGTAGATCAGTTGTACCCAGAATCCATTGTGGGTGCAATCAATGGTATATCGGGGTTTTTTTTAAGTGCTTAGTTTAAATAGAAGCACAAACCCCGCTCTGTGAAATAGTCAGGACTCGCCAGGCCTAGTGTGCATCTTGTTAAAGACATAGCTGGATGTTATATTTCTGATGCAACAAGCATATGAGAGCTTGGAACGTGTGGTAGCCTTCACGTTTGATCCCATGGAGCCATGCACACTTACATCATGGTCCATGCTGCTTCAGTTTTAGAAGATAGAAGATTGGTGAACTTGGTAGGAAGCTAAAAATATGGAGCTGGAATGGACTTAACTGGGATTATATCATGAATCTACTGAAAAAAAAAGCCCGTAATGTTGAAGTGTGTGTGTGGGGATGTGTGAAAATGATCCCAACAGAAGTCACGTAATTAGCTGAATCTGAATCTCAACATAAATATACCTCAGTATAATCTCAGTATAAATACACGTTTCTGGAAGAACCCCTAGTTTGTTAGCAGATATACTTAAACAAACAGCATCATGAAGGAAAAGGTGCTCACATACAAAGTTCTGAAAAAGTATCGCTCAAACTGTGTACATCCTGTGGAGCACCATTAAGACCTTTTAATATCCTGTTAATAAATTGAAGAAAATATCCAGTGACTGGGTAAAAGAGGGCATTATTCAGAGACACGTGTTCCATTTCCATCGATTTCCTTCTTTAGGCCGCGTTTGTTCGTTTGCAGAGATGAGGGCGAGCATTTTAAGAGGCGGAACATACATCTGTACAAACATCAAACTAATCCACAATCCAGTCCAGACATTAGCACACTTCCATTCACCAACATGCTGATTTACACACACCTGTACACACTCATTTCCCTTTCATCAACCGCTGTGTGTTTACACCACTCCACAAGCGATGGCAATTCTTTTCAATGAGTCAAATCATTTGACTCACAAACAAGAGTCACGTCTCACCTCGACTCTCAAACAGCTCATTACCATTTTTCTCCAAGCTGGAAAATATTTTAATGACCTTAGCAAGTGAAAACCTTAAATAAGGTCAACTTTATCTAGTACCTCCTATTATAAGATTACAATAAACCAAAAAGATAAGATTATTAAACTTGTATCTCTCCATTTCTACTCATTTCAAGCTTTAAAAATGCTTATTTCCTAAAGTCTTACTCTTCTGTCTAATTAGTAAAATAACATGATTGTGTTTTGTAAAATCTGGTTAAATCATTGGAAAATTCAGCAAAGCACCACAAATAGCGTGTGCATCGATAAATAGCCTATAGTAAGCATCTCTGCATTAATGTTATTGTGCCTGCTGTTTCTTTGCTTCATTGAGTAAATTAATTTCCATTTAACAGGATATCCTTACAGCACATAAATGTGTTGTCTCTTAACATAACCTAAAAGGACCTGACTCATAGAGGTGTCTCGTTCGGCAAACTAAACATCAATCACATTAAAGAGTCGACTCATTCACAAACGACACGTCAGGCACCTCAAAGAGTCGACTCATTCACATACGACACGTCAGTCACCTCAAACATTCGACTCATTCACATACGACACGTCAGTCACCTCAAAGAGTCGACTCATTCACAAACGACACGTCAGTCACCTCAACGAGTCGACTCATTCACATACAACACGTCAGTCACCTCAAAGAGTCGGCTCATTCACAAACGACACGTCAGTCACCTCAAACATTCGACTCATTCACATACGACACGTCAGTCACCTCAAAGAGTCGAATCATTCACAAACGACACATCAGTCACCTCAAAGAGTCGACTCATTCACAAACGACACGTCAGTCACCTCAAAGAGTCGACTCATTCACAAACGACACGTCAGTCACCTCAAACATTCGACTCATTCACATACGACACGTCAGTCGCCTCAAAGAGTCGACTCATTCACAAACGACACGTCAGTCACCTCAAAAATTCGACTCATTCACATACGACACGTCAGTCACCTCAAAGAGTCGACTCGTTCACAAACGACACGTCAGTCACCTCAAAGGGTCGACTCATTCACAAACGACACGTCAGTCACCTCAAAGATTAGACTCATTCACATACGACACGTCAGTCACCTCAAACAATCGACTCATTCACATACGACACGTCAGTCACTTCAAAGAGTCGACTCATTCACAAACGACACATCAGTCACCTCAAATATTCGACTCGTTCAAAAACATTTCATCAGTCACCTCAAAGAGTCCACTCAATTACAAAAGACACATCACACTCGTGCTTGTTGCCAGGTTTTACCATTTAAACTGTGCATCCTGAGCGTTTTTACCTGTATTGCCTCTTGTTTTTTTTTAATCCTTGACTCTGAAACACTATTCCAGAGTTTAGGAGCAACATGCAGTAAGAAAAACATTTCACCGTCTGAGCTGCAAATGATCCTCGAGACTAACAGGCCTCACCTGAGCAAAGTGCTCAAGATTATACTGCTTATACTGCTCAGAGCTTTATATGTTTAAATGTTATAAACATTTAAACTGCTCCTGTGTTCTCTGGTGATTTTTTTTCCTGGCATGGGCTGTAGCATTCTGAACTACCCTACTGGTACTTACGGAGACAGAAGGACAACCAACCAGTCCAATGTAGAGCTTATGAAAGCTTGCACTACTTTCATGTAGGTCATGTAGGTTTATCATGATTCTTATTTTGGCTGTTTCATAAAAACAAACATTTGAAGTATCTCACTTATGTCCAAATCAAAGAGTAGCTGTTTTGCTCAGCCTAGCCAAACTGATGAATGTAATTATGTATCATCAGCATAGAAGTGAATTACATTTTCAAAGGGTTGCATATAAAGGGAGAAGTGTATGGGTCTTAAAACTGAACCTTACAGGATGCCACATAGCACATTTATAGGCTCTGAGCTCAGATTGTATACAAAAACTCTGTGTTTACCAGTCAATCTATGTCCCTGTCCTGAGACTGAAAAAGTAATGTTCGCAAGTACAGGTGATGGAAATGAGGTTCCTTTGTGGAGTTGCTGGGCTTACTCTCCGAAGTGAGGAGCCCAACAATCTGGGGGACATCAGAGTTGAGCCATTGAATTGAAAGGAGCCAATTGAAGAGGTTTGGGAACCTTAAAAGGATGCCTTCTGGTCGGCTGCGTGTAGAGTTGAATCAGCTGGTAAAGCTGGGCTTACTCTCTGTAATAGATTGAGGAGCTTGACAATCCTGGAAAGCCTCGGTGTAGAGAGTGGGCTCCTTACAAGAATGCCCCCTGGTCAGCTCCTGGTAAAGCTGTATCAGGCACATCGGAGAGACCTGGGGGAAAAGACTCATGTCCTCCTTGAGAGACTGTATCTCACAGTTAATTTGAAGAATGTCTGGGGATCCACTAGGAAGAACTGGAATCTGTAGCTGTGGACAGAGGAGTCTGGACTGACCTTTTCAGCTTGTTGTTACCGTGACCCTCACCAGGAAAAGTAGAAGGAAAATGAATGAATAAAAATGGAGGCTCTCCTATTGTCAGATATACATTACAGCATGGTCAAATTCGTTTCTTTGCATTTCCCAGCTTGGTAGGAAGTTGGGGTCAGAGAGCAGGGTCAGCCATGATACAGCACCTCTGGAGCAGAGAGGGTTAAGGGCCTTGCTCAAGGGCCCAACAGTGGCAGCTTGGCAGTGCTGGGACTTGAATGCCCGACCTTCTGACCCAGAGACTTAACTATTGAGACACCACTGCCCCACTGATGATGGTGTCTTAGGCCAGGGGTTCCCAAACTTTTCCAGGGCAAGGCCCCCCAAATGGCATTAACATTTGACCGAGGCCCCTCTTTTGCAAAATGTCTTTAAAACACATTAAAATACAGACTTCTGAATATATCCCCCTTTTTTTTTATTGATAATTACATCTTACATCTTTACATTACATTACATTAGGAATTGAGTGTGTGTGTGTGTGTGTGTGTGTGTGTGTGTGTGTGTTTGTGGTTGTCTAAGAGTGAGAAAGAAAAAATCGTGTATTTATTCATTTTTCACACCAAATTGTTGAGGCCCCCCCGGGTGCCCCCTGGCAACCCCCACTTTGAAAACCACTGTCTTAGGCAAAGGGCTGTAGTCAAGACCACCACTGCCAAAGATTGAGATCGAGTCAAGACTAAGACCATATTTAGCAAGATCAAGGCTAGGTACGAATTCCAATAAATCCGAGGCAAAAAAAAAAAAAAAACCAGACAAGAACCATCTGACAAAGAAGTGCAAACTGTAGCAAGAACCGTATTATAGCTGACGGAAAGTCAACAACATTAATTCTGCTTTTCAATCTCATGCACTGTCCTTTCAGTTACAGTGCAACCCTCTTCACTGACTCATCACTTCAGCCTATGCAAAGTTAAAAAAACGGCCTGGTGGGCGGAGACCGGTGCATCGCTCTGACCAATCAACTGTGCAGCGTGTGTCTCACTCCGAGTCGTGCCGGGAGCTGCTCTGATTGCCCACCACTTTCCTCAGAAACCCTATCTAGTGCCAATCTGCTTCAGCACAGTTTGGGTGACGCACACTTCATTATTTTAATGGGGAGCCAGATGGCAGCCTCTTCTATGGGCTCCGTTAGTCTGATAGCTCTATTCATCAACGGCCTACACCATCCACCGACTTCTCCAAATTATTTATAAACTGCAGACTTTTCCTCTCTTTCTGCTGCCTCACTTCCTCTCTCGCGCTCTCTCTCTCTCCATCTATCTCTCTCTTTCTCTCATGCAGAGCCCTCCAGCTATGAAGCCATAGTTGAATAATTATTCATTAGGATCAACAGTTGAAAAATAATGCATCTGTCTTGAAAGGAGCTCCAGCTCATGAGGAACTCTCCTCGGCTTAATGGCTCCGATTCCCATTTGTCTTCGGCAAAGTATAAGAAAGCTTTTCTTCCCTCCGTTCACCCGAAAGGATCTTTTAATTGACCAGTGAAATATGCCTGAGACGTTTATTTTAATTGTTCCTAGTGTGATTAGGGCGTACGATTTTGAGGGTGTAGCAATAATTGAACGCGTTAAATAAGGCATAAATCAAAGTATCATCGCCTCGCTCGGGCACGGAAACTCCTCTGTTAAACCCCACTCAGCACCTGTGCATTACATTCAGAACATCTCTCCGTCCATCTTCCTTTTTCTCTCTGGGTCTCTCAGGTTTGTTTTTGCTTTTGTTCGTCTGCTTATTCGTTTAATTCAGACATTCTTAATTAATGTGAACATACAGATACAGTAGGTTACCATTTCAGTGGTTTCATTTTAAAACTAATACAGCTGAGTGCAAAAGTTTGCACCCCCTCACAGCAAAAAAAAAAAAAAAAACGGGATATGTAGATGTTATCTTTATATGGCTATATCTAACAGAAGACCGTGTTAGGATTGCATAGCGTTATTTAAAGTCGTGGACAGTTATCCTTTTTTTCATTTCAGTCTTAATACATTTCCTCCAGTACATTTCAAAGCAATGCACTTTCTAAGCGGCGGAGAAATCTATTTACAGCACGCATTCCTGCTTCAATTACAAAATAAATAAATAAACTAAACAGTACTCATTCTCGTAATCTTTCAAGACAGAATGTCTTTAATTAGACAAATATCTTCCATTAGATAACTACACAGATGTTCCGGATCAGCCACATACAGCATTAATGGTGTACTTTTTGATGCACTTTTTGCTCAAAACCCCCACCCCCCAAATAACCAGTTGCATGAATCCGACCTTAGCTGTCCATTTTAGAACCATTTTAAGTATTAAAACCAAGACTGGAATGCAGATACCTGGTACAGATTTTTGTTTCTGTGCTTCAAAACTTCAACACTAGTCTTTATTAAACAGTCCAGCTCCACACACGCTTATAAAAAGCAGTTAAATATGTATCACTGAACGCACACTCTCCTCTATTTTTTACTATATATCGAAGCTGAAGTGTTTGTTAGTATATTGAAGCTACAATAGGTGTGTAACACCTCTACTTGTGTTCAGACATTTTCTGCTTTTATGTTGATGCATTCCCAAGCAACGTGGATACAAGTGATGTGTATCTGTAGTTATTTTTCAGTCATTGTGTGTGTGTGTGTGTGTGTGTGTGTGTGTGTGTGCCCAAAGCCAAGGTTATAGTCCACACACATTCTTTCTCCTGAGATCGACTTGATAATGAACTTCAGTGCTGTTGTCCTGGTGAAGAAAGAATGACCTTGCATAGTGTGCGTGTGTGTGTGTGTGTGTGTGTGTGTGTGTGAGTGTGAGCGACAAACCTTTCAGGATGAGAAAAATGAAGCTTTACTAAAGAGCCTTGAGAGTACAGTGTGCTGGTGGAAAGTCTCTGGAGAGGCAGAGAAGCTGCTCTCTCTTTTTTTCTGCACCGCTATTATTTTTCGGTGTCTTCATCGAGCAGCTCGGTCTGAACTTTGCATCAAACTCGGCCTCGGCTTCTCCTGCGCTCCTCTTTGCACACACCTGGAGCACGCCGTGTTGTTGTAAACGGTGCTATAATGGTCAAACGTTCCCTCTGGGAAAAGACGTACACGTGGGACGAGTCTGTTAAGAGCGTTTTTAAAGATCGTGGGATTGTGCTGTGATTCCAGGAACTCATTTGTCATGGAAACAAAGGGACAAATGGGATATCATTTTTAATGTATGAGCATGACAGGAGCAAGGCGTTGATTCTTACATGCCTTGGTATTTATTTCTCTTTTCCTGAGATATCAGGACGTTAAATCGAGTCCGGCTTGAGGAGGGGGTTGGACTCGTTCTGTACATAAACCCATCCGTGCGTGAACTCTCAATCCCTTTTTTAGTCCCAGACTGGAAAACTGGTTTCTCCCTTTCAGGGGATTTTTAAATTACTCCTCTGCCACTACATTTGAGACATCTCAGACCCCGGTCTACACCCTCCCCACACTCCTGTATAACCGTCTGCTCGATGTTCACACACTTCTCACATAGCTCCAGTTCTCTAATATGCTTTTGTTATACATGAACAAGGCTCAGGGAGATTCCTTTAAGAATATATATATATATACACACTGTATACTCTATTGAGTTTGTATATGTACTGATTTATAAAAGGACGTACAAACAGTATTTTAATCCTTATCACAGTTTCCGGCGTCCAAAATGAAAGGTGTACCTGTCAGTAACTTTCCTTTCCTTACGCTTACAAATAATGGGCCTCATTTCTCAAGATGGATACAAACAAATCATTTCGTAAATTAGTATGTTAGTAGGAACGTTCCCCGAAGAAATGTGGCGTTCGTGAAAATCCTGTTGGGGAAAAAAAAAAACCTTCATATCCTACGCTTTACTCGTGTGTTTTACATACAAGGAGACGTTGTAACGTGAAGCTTGATTGGCTTCAAAATGCATAATCAGCAAGTTATGCCGTTCGGTTGTCATTTTGCTGTCTTCAGCTCACTGTGAGCTTCGCCTTTGATGGAGTTGTGTGGGCGTGGCTAAAGATAAATCAGCTCTTCGATGAAGGATTTTACAGACGGTTAACATTCGGTACCCTACGCTTGTAGCAAGCTACTGAGAAACTCAGTCATGTTATAGACATACTCGCATAGTTACGGCTCTGCTGCAAAAAACTAAGGATTTAAAAAATATAAAACGAACATTAGCCAAGTTCTCTAGCGACCTAACTTGAATCGCTATTGTGTGTTCCATTACTATTTATTTTTTTAAAATGGTTTTGTTACAAGTTTGTCAGCCAGGTAGCTAGCATTTAAACGAGTAGCTACTGTACGTTCGCAAGGATGAGCCCATTACATTTTGTAATTCATGTGAGTAGACCATCCTATCTAAAATTTTATACGGAAACAGTTACACTTTTGTTTGTAAGTCGGCCGAAGTCGTGATAAGTATTCATGGTGAGAATAGAATTGCATCGCATGGTGTTTTTTTCACACGATGCACACGCAGAAACAGATGGCGTGTAGCTGACAGATGTACATGTAGCCCATGGTTTCTTTACTGCGGTGTGTCTCGAGGCTGTGGGGCTCCAGCAGGGTTCATCTACTGGAAAATAGCCTTCATCCACACATCCACCGCCCCGTGACACCGTGTCACTGCAGTCTGACATGCTAATATTCACTGCCTTTCTCCCTCACCTTCATGGCTGTCCATCAGGACTGCCAGGGTCGAAGGTTTTACGGTAAATTGAGCTAGTTTTGGAACAAGTTTGCAGATGAAAAGAAAAAAAAAAAAGTCTGTGAACAGTGTTCTCATGTGAGTAGATTAAAATACCCGTGGCATTTTATTTTATATATATATATATATAATGTGATTTTATGTGACTGTCTTTGTTTACTCATGATGTACACATGTCCGTTCCTTGCTCATGTTTTTCTTAGCCTTGAGTATTATCTATTTGGTCTAGAGCATGTCCTCTGGAATGAATGAATGAATGAATGAATGAATGAATGAATGAATGCCTTTTATTGTCACTATACACATGTACAATGAAATTAAGAGCCACTCCTTTTTTGTTCCGTGCCAACATGTACATAAAATAAACAAGAAGAATAAACAAGATAAATAAGATAAATAAACAAGATAAATAAACGAGATATTGGGGCGGATGGGGGAAGTACTATGAAATGCACAGAATTGCACACACATCGGTATAAAATCTGTGTGTGTCGAACTTTGTTTAGACTATAGAACGTCCAGGTTGTCTTCATGCATGCAGTAAACCATCTCTTCTTATTATAACCTGGCTCTTGGTCTCCTGATTCCTCACTCATCTTACTTCTGATGAAACTGCAGTGTTTTGATGGCCATTAGGAAAGATTTACAACGGTACCGGTCCTGTAGTGTTGTGGACATCTAAAACAAATGAATGCATGAAAATAATGTATCTATTAAAAATAATATTCTCATTTAAATTTAAATATAGTTCATAACTTCTGGGAAAACGACCAAAATCTTTGGAGATTCATAACTAGTAGCAACTTTATGATTGTCCAATTAAATGCTCACTGGAAACATATATGTCCCGCCCCCAGAGCGAGGTCATGTCCCGCAGTTACCGTGTTAGTATATTAGCTTTTTAGTGATAAACATGGTTCATTTGGTGTATTTATGGCTGTGTGATGTCCCGCACACTATTCGCTCTTCTAAACATTGCTTGGTTGATGGAAAAAACATTTCTTGGAGATGAGTTGTTTTCGTTTACGTCACCTCCTCAGACAGAGGGAGGACGTGATTCTGTCTTTATACGACATCAAGGCGTCTCCCTCAGTAAGAGTCAGTAAAAGGCTTGTGTTAATATTTTCGCTGTTCTCCATATTTAGCTAGCTTGCTAAGCTCCTGTCGGGTTTAGTTTGCTAAGATTTGCTGAGGGCGTGGCATGGCGTATCTCAATGGCTATTGGCTGTCAAGCAGTTCAACATGTCGTGACTTCCTGTTTCAGAAGGAAATACTTCAACACATGGATTCAAATCACAGATACAAAGTCGTATTATGGGGATTTTATAATAGTTTGTGGTCACAAAAGCTACAGGTGGTCACAAAGGGCGGCTGTGGATCAGGTGGTAGAGCGAGTTGTCCACTAATCGTAGGGTTGGGGGTTCGATTCCCGGCCCACGTGACTCCACATACCGAAGTGTCCTTGTGCGAGACACTGAACCCCAAGTTGCTCCCGATGGCAAGTTAGCGCCTTGCATGGCAGCTCTGCTACCATTGGTGTGTGTGTGTGTGTGTGAATGGGTGAATGAGAACCAGTGTAAAGCGCTTTGGATAAAAGCGCTATATAAGTGCAGACCATTTACCTTGTTTTAAAGCACATAACCAGGAATGAAATCAAATCATTTTCTGAAAACTAAGGGAAGGTGTAAGTGAAGACATTTTTATCTACAATGTACAGAAGCCATTTCTAAAAACCGAGATATATTGGGTGAGAGAAAAGCGTGATGGTTGAGTGGATGGATAATGGCTGTACTGGCAGAAATGCGCATGCATCACGGTCCAATGAGGAAAAAGTAGAAAAATGCGTCTCTCTTTTCCAATGCCTGAATGTTTTCGGCTTTGTTTATTGTCGATGCTGTGGGCAGCCATGTCGATTTGACGTCACTTGCTGAACTCAGGGGTTGATGATCCTGAGTTCACAAGCAGAAAGGCTTTGGGTTGTCCCAGTCGCAGATCGGAAATTCCGAGTTACGCAGCAAGTTTTCCACTAGAGGCAAAAAATAATAATATTAATAATAAAATAAAAATGCCAAGGGCACTTGTATTGTTTTGTTACAATGGGGGCACATTAGAGGTAGCTGATGGGGGCTTCATTCAAGTGACCCAATCAGACAGTGCTCCTACCTGCTCCTGTAACGGTAATCACACTTAAATATTTATAATAGGAAAGTGTTAGCGTTTGGGGGGGTGGGGGGGAGGGGGATCTTTTGTTTAGACTTGACCTTTCTGCCAGCCTCATTAGCATGAGCTTATTAGCTCGCTTTTCTTTCGCTGGCCTTAGGCTGTTATTGATTTTGATTACACCCAAGAATGTAGGTTAGAGCACGAGGAATAAAATGACATGGGCTTATCAATGTTGCAGAGGGACCTGAAGGGGATTTCAGGATGAGTGTGTGTGTGTGTGTGAGAGAGAGAGAGAGAGAGAGAGAGAGAGAGAGAACGTGTTATTGTGTTATTCTGACTGAATCTTTATCTTCAGTTTGCACCCATTGTCTTTAATCGACTGTGAACGTGTCAGGTTTGTTCCCGGTACGCACGGCTTTTGTGGGCTCAGCGCTTTGACTGACCAGAATGATTGCATTGGATTTTTTTCTGCTTGTTGTGAATTACCGGCGTCCTGGCCAAACACACACACACACACACACACACACACACACACACACACACAGAAGCTCTCCTTAGGGTGCTCAAATGCCCCCAATCACAAAACAACCACAAAGAGGCCTTTCATGTAAAAATGGAGTGGATAGCGTTCCCTGAAGAAGGAAGACAAGCAGACGGCCGAGTCTTCCTCTTCTCCCTCATCCTTTCTGCCTCTCTTCTTTTTTCTTTTTCACGTTTTATTCCCGAGTAGACTGTTTGCATGCTTTCTTCCTAAAGTAGTTTCCTGCTCAGACCTCTCAGAGCATTTTATTCCCCTCTGCTGCTCGGCTGTTTAATATTCCCCATTAAAAATACATCCCGAATGGAGCTGTCAATCATTCCGCCTTGTGTACCTTGAAAAAGCTATAACTCTCCATCACACCCCCAATACACACACACACACACACGTACACAGCTCCCTATTAACCTCCACTGACTCCCACTGCGATCGATATACCATATAGCCACATATCACACTCTGTCCACTATGTGTGACCACAGCAAATCTGAAAGCAGCTTCAGGCCCGATAGTGCCACTGAAGGTCTGTAAGCTCTGCTGATCTGGGATCAGATATATAGATTTATGTTCTTTTTGCATCACACACTGATACTGTAAAACAGAGAGGCATTTCAGATATGGCTGAGCCTCCACCAACCTTCAGCGGTATTCATGGGTCACAGATGAGACGTGGCTTTATTTGTGTCCAAAGGCTGTTTGATTTACAGTTTATGATTAATAAATGGGGCACACAGTGGCTTAGTGGTTAGCACGTTTGCCTCACACCTCCAGGGTCGGGGGTTCGATTACACCGTGGCCCTGTGTGTGCGGAGTTTGCGTGTTCTCCCCGTGCTGCGGGGGTTTCCTCCGGGTACTCCGGTTTCCTCCCCCATTCCCAAAAGACATGCATGGTAGACTGATTGGCGTGTCCAAAGTGTCCGTAGTGTATGAATGGGTGTGTGAGTGTGTATGTGAGTGTGCCCTGTGATGGACTGGCACCCTGTCCAGGGTGTACCCCGCCTTGCTCCCTGGGATAGGCTCCAGGTTTCCCCGTGACCCTGAAAAGGATTAAGCGGTATAGAAGATGGATGGATTAATAAATGTGGAATAAAATCCTTAGAGGCATGCTGTTTGAGGAAAATAATAAAGGACGAGAGTGACTGTCGCCAGCATCAAGGACAGCACGTCATGAAGAGTTTTATTGCTCTTACACCACAGCAATCTGACAACGATTACAGGTTTTATTTATTTATTTATTTATTAAAGAAAACCCCAAGGTTTAGAAACAGCAGTGATCGCTAAATGATAGAAAAATGATCGCTGCCAAAGAGCAACAATATAATAATAATAATTTAAAAACGGTATAAATGTAAACAAGACAATGCTATGACATGTTAGTATTCGGCAGATTAGCTTACACCAAACATGGGCCTAGCGGTAATTGCAGTAGCAGCCAGGTAAAGAGTAAAGTAGTGAATGATGAGATTGACTGAAAAAAAAAAAATAATAATAACTTACAAAAATAAAATGCGAAAAATAAGCAACCACATAAATAAATAAAGCAGAAATAGGCAATAGTGTTTAATAATGAAAATAAATACAGTTGAAAAGGTGACAGGAAAAGGTACAAGTCGGGCAAAGTGCTTTACAGACAGTGTGGAATTCATTTAAACACTTTAAAAATGTACTTAAAAATACAAATAAATGAAAATACATAAACATAAGCATACATAATAATCAGAAAAAATATATAATTATAATAATTATACATATATTGTTGTTGTCGTTGTTGTTAATTATATAAATTATATAAAGTTTATACATTATAAATAAGGTTAAATTTGCTTATAATAATAGGATACATAACTAACCGAATGTTCTTTCCTCCTTTTAGGGTATTTTCAGAGCAATGTAATGACATCTGAGTAAAATATTCGTATTATTCCTCTAACCAGAGAAAATGTAACTACTTCTGTCATTACCATACGTGCCAATATTTATTCACACTGCTCAGATTCCCATGGTTATATCACATCACATCTCAAACACACACACACACACACACACACACTTACACACTTGAAGACAGTGGCACGCGCTCCGGTTCTGGTCTAATAACCATTCAAACACAATCATCGGTGAAATTGAGTTGAGGGAAAGGCGGGCTGATTGATAGTCAGTCATCGTGGTGAGGCATTCAGAGTGTCAGTCATGAGCGAGGGACGCCAGCGTGCTGCTCACTAAGCATGTAATATGCTCCACTTCGGATCAGGGTCAGAGGAAGTCAATTTATTTCACCTGTGTGAACGGATTCTTCATATCGCGCTGTGGGATTTAGAAGCCTGGTTAAAGCTGCTATATTTTATTATTATTATTATTATTATTATTATTATTATTATTATTATCAGCAATTCATCAGTGTCATTCCTACTTCCTGTGATGTCTTATAGACACTTGTAGAGGATCTCGGTCCACTTCTCCATGCACAACATTTTAAGCTCCTTTATATTCTCAGATTTGTTACACTGGATATCAGGCGCAACAACTGCTGTATGGCATTGCTTGTTTTGAGTTGAATGGGTCACATGACTAAAAAAAGGCATTGTTTTTGAATATTTCTGTTTTCTCAGTCCACGCTACAGTGTGAAAGCGGCGTTTTCAAATTCGTCCACTTGCGAGAGCGTTTTTTGAAAAGCTCCGTTTTCACTGGACCGAAACGTAATGTGGACGTAGCGTCACGTGACAGCCTGTCAGTAGGGTTCAAATCCATGAGACCGAAATGCTCGACTCACAACACTGATTTTGTGAAAAAAAATTGTATCGTGACCCCGACTGACACTGCTTGATGTTATTTTTAATTGCTTGTGTGGTCCATTTTTTTTAAAAATACCAAACAACTCTTGGTTTTGAATGACGAAGGGATTTTTTTTTGCAACCCAGGTTTATATTCTAAGGCTTGCGTTTGTTCCCCAGTATTTTTGGTGACGTGTGAACACGTGAGCCCGGGAACCGTCCAGAGATCTGATCCATAGTGCTCTTCAAAACACAGATCTGGGGTTTACGTCAACCAGACCTCCAGATGTGTCAGCTACCTGCACTCACTGGGGTGCCAATACTTTTGCTTTTCTGGGAAGAGAACACGGTGAGCGTTATTCATGTTTAGGGTTAAGGTAAATAACGTCACTAGGTGCTTGAGTGAAATTTTTGAATTTCAATCATTGTTGCACATGCCTTAGAGGGTGCCAATAATTCTGGAGTTCATTGTATGTTGTGAGCGGTTAGACCAGGGGTTAGTGCATTAATGGGAAAATGGGATGTAGTTCACATTTGCGCAGTATGTGGGTGTGTGTGTGTGTGTTTAATAACAGAGGGACTTGTGCAGGTCCACAGAAGGAGCCCCAGTAATCAGGGCTTCAGGACAAAGGCAGCCATCCATAAATTGTATTACCTACTTATTTATTTCTTTCGCACCCAATTGACTCTGAATTGCTCTGAACAACCTGGTGGACAGCTGCACTCCTGTGACTCTGCTGTATTCTCATTAACATGGACAGGCGTCTCTCTCCGAGTCTCTCTCCAGCTCTTCCTGTCAATCTTTCAATCCTTCTCACTCACTTCATGGCTCTCTGGCTTTACTGTAGAAGCCTTTATTCAGGGCTGCTGCAAGGGCATCGAGCCTGGTCCACCACACACACACACACACACACACACACACACGAGTGGGTAATGGATTGATAATTGAGTCTTAGGAGGTGTCAAAAGACATCAGGACTGTAGAAAGGTCTAAGAGCCCAACTCCATCATTGTGCCATTGCGGTCCACTATAAGGGCAAGGAATAGAGATATGGGTTATAAAAACCCATTCAAGGAAAGAGACTATAACGTGTCCTAAACAGATACAAATACAGATATGAATAGGAACAAAATAGCAGCCTGAGCTAGCTGTCAATCAGATATGAGGCTGAAATCAAGACCATGTTAACATAAATGTGTTGCACTGCATTTACAGCATCCATTCATCCTTAGTAACAGCCTGGTCAAGGTCGTGGTGGTTTAAATTAGGCTCCTAGATTGTTTATATCTTCTTCTAAATTTGGTAGAACATATTGCAGTGTCGGGGAGGCGGGGAGGTAGCTCCGGTTTGGATACAAATGCAGGTTTATTGAAAAGCATCAAGCAATTAAAAAATAAATAAATAAATAATCCAGAAATATTCAAACCGTCAGACAGCACGCAGAGCAAACTGGGCTAAAACAAGAATCACTGGAGCAACGCTAGGAGTGGGACTTTGATCTGAGTCTTTTTAACGTGTGTGTGTGTGTGTGTGTGTGAGAGAGAGAGAGAGAGAGATTCTGTGCAGATGATTTGAGTTACACTGAGTTCGACTCAAACTCGTAAGCTCTGAAAAAAACTAGGAAAAACAAAAGAAAAGCGGAACTCCTACTCAGAAACTCAGCCTCCTCAACTCCTAGTTCAGTGTGTGATGTCAAATAAACATGGCTGCTCACAGCATCAATAGTACATGCAATAACTGTATATACAATTATCATCAACAGATATATTCACTTGTGAAATCTATGATATATATATATATATATATCTCGCAGTGGGGAGGCTTGAGTGTTCCAATGACGAGCGTATGTTCACAAGAGGGTCACCCATGAGGGAAAGGTCGAAGGTGAGGATCCAGACTAAGAGTGGTCCACCACTAGCATGTCCACGAAGTCCTCAACGACAGATCAGGCGGAAGACTGTGTTCTGATACGAAATCAATACGCACAATGGCTGTGAAGACGACTGCAGCAGGTCTTCAAGTTCCAATCGTCTTGGATTCCTTGCCATTGGAATAAGCTTGAAGCTCTAGCAAGGGCCTGGTGTCTGCTAGTGTGCACCAGCATTCACACGTTAAACCAACTCGTGTACAGGCGTCTCAGTTTCCCGAGCATTGTACAGCGAAGGAAGACAATCATCTTCGATCACGAGGGATAGCCAAGAGAAGATATATATATATATATATATATATCCTGTATATATTCTTGCACCTGCACGGTTTGGGGTTCGAAGCTCACCTCCGCCCTGTGTATGCATGGTTTCCTCCGGGTACTCCGGTTTCCTCACTCAATCCTAAGACATGTGCTGGAGGCTGATTGGCATTTCCAATTTCTCCATAATGCGTGAATGTGTGTGCGATTGTGCCCTGTGTTGTTTTGGCGCCACGTCCAGGGTGTCCCCCACCTTGTGCCCCGAGTTCCCTGGGATAGGCTCCAGGCTCCCCTGTGTAGGATAAGTGGATGGATGGATAGATATCACTCATCACAGTTAGATTGTTGCTAACAAAAAGACTACCATGGAGGCATCCATGTATTTTTCCCCACATTTTCCCACACTTGAACGCACAAAGGTCGTCAAGACAGCGTTCAGTCTTCCCAGTTAAATCGAACACATCGTTAGAAGTCCGACGATTGCCGACGCCTTCGAGTCTTGTCAGAAATATCATAATTATGAAGCGAACACACATGAAAACCACTAATTACAGTTACGAACTCGTATTCTCTCACACCGTTGCTTTCCAGCCAAAGCCAGTTAAACACACACCACATGGTAATCACAACCTCCACACTCGTACGCGTGGATTTACAAGGCAGAATGTTGTCTTATGAATGGGTGATGTGATTGAACATGTGATGTGATTCGTAGTTTGTTAGGCTGCTGGGAAATGGGGCTGATGTGCAATTCTAGACCTTAGAGATCCTGATAAAAAACAGCCCAGCGCACATATCCAGTTGGGAACAATGATGAGCTCGAGTTATGAGATGAGGAGAATTGAGTGAGCCATTTAAATTCATTCCAAATTAAAAACTTTTTTTTTTTTTTTTTTTTTTTAAGCCATGCCCATTTGGGTTTTAAATCCGAATACAGATGCAGATATTTGGAGCACTAAACAGATGCAGATTGATTGATTGATCAGGTCATTACCTTACGCGCCGTTCACATCATGTCGACACTCACAATGGATGGGTGTCATGTGACTCCTGATATTTAAATATTAGCATGTGCTATGGAGTGTCTTTGTAGCAGAAACAGGAAGCGCGAGGGATGTGAAGGACACACGTGAGGAAATTGAGGAATGGAGGGAAGAAGAAGAGCCAGAAAAAGTGTGATGAGAATGAGAAAGGGTGTAGGGCTGATACGGTGTGTGTGTGTGTGTGTGTGTGTGTGTGTGTGTGTGTGGCCTTGATTGCACATGGTTCTCCTTCATTTGCTCTCTGTTTAAGGTGCTCAAGGCTGAAGACCAGGTCGTGGATGAGAGAGCAAAGACAGCCTTAGGCACACACACACACACACACACACACACACACACACATACGTATAGCATTCCTAGTTACCTCCAGAAGTGGGGAAAAAAGAGCAAATTACATTTAAAGATTCCAGTCAGACTACACTAAAAGACAGCACACACAGATGTTTTTAAAGCAGCTGCTATTTATTGATTTGTTTTATATTTCATTTAACATTTTAATACATAAACCTTAAAAAATAATGAACGTGACCATGAGAACTGTTAAACCGGCTCCTTATATAACTAACGTGAAGCCCTCGGCAAGATTCGACAGTAAATAAAACGTTTCTACGTTGTTTTAGTGAAATATATTGGTCAAAACACATTTTTTGGTAGATTTTATTTTTCTATTTTTATCTCTTGAGCAGAATTCAGCCACAGGGACGTCCGACTGGGTTTTCCTCGACCGCCGTATATTTATAACTGTAGTACCGTTAGAGAACAGAAAATGGCTTGTAATGATTTGTGGTACCTATGGTTACCAAACACTGAACGATGAAACTACTGGTATTTTACTGTTCTACTTCACGCTAATGGACTCGCTCATTAGCATTTACATCAAAGTGTGGTGTTCACAAGAGCAAAAGATTCGCCCAAAACAGTCCAGGTAAGGACTGGAGAAGCACTAATAGTACTAAAAAGACCTTGAAGTCACAGAAATCAGAGTTATGGGGAAGTTTTTGAGTCATGTATTGATGCTCCGCGGAAAACGTCAGAAGATTGATCCCATGAGGTAGTTAAAATCCAGTGGACAGGGTCGGTCCATGCCAATCAGCATGTCTTAAGGTGTGTGCTGCAGAACTTATATCTCACTGCCTTAAAGACATTTTGATAAAGGCGTATGTGTGAAATGTTTTCTTAGACAAATTCAATTTCTTTGTGAATCCAAATGCATTCTTAATAAACAATTTTTTTTTTTTTTTCCATCAAAGAAGCAAAATGAATTCTACCCTTAGATCAAAACTGAAGGTAGAATATGTAACGGATATAACGTGGAGCAGTCTGCCATGCGCGCTCATTTCCTCCCCTCTTTCATGTGTGTGCCCTGAGGATCTCTGCGTCAGTTCGCCACTGTGTACCAAAGCTCACTTAATCACTGCATATAATCAGCAGCGTGATGGAGAGGGTTGCACCATTTCCAATTCTCAACTCAAATATGTGCTCATGAAAAAAAGAGAGAGAGAGAGAAGTGGCTGTTGGAAAAATCCATCAGATGGTAGAAAATAAATCAAACTCCCCCCCGACGCCTCTCTAATATTCAAATTGCACGTCCACGGTTAAACCAACGCTTCATTTGTATTTAAATTTGCCAAAACCGAGTCTTATCGATTGCTCAACTGTCTGGGGAGGGGAAGTGGGGGTCACTTATAGCAGGAGATAGAGAGAGAGAGGAGGCCGTGGATGTCTGGCTGCACTGTCGGTGCTCGTAGAGTCAATAAAACATACACAACCTCAATTATTCCATTAAACAGAAACATCGCATTATCGCCGAGTGTGACTGAGTCAACACGACTTTTGACAGATTCTGATGAAGTTTATATTAAACGCTGCATATTCAATAAGCTACAGTGAATTAGTGTGTGATTGTGTGTGTGTGTGTGTGTGTGTGTGTGTGTGTGTCCTTGCTGTATGAGTGAAAGAGTAGTGATTAGAAAATGAAGTGCATGGTATGTTAAATAAGGAATAAAACACTGTGCTGCACTGGCACAAGAGATACACTGACATAGGGAATGGCTAACCAAACTAATCCCCGGGTATACCTAAACAAATGAATTAAGTACGAACACGGAACAGGTGAACACAGCTAGGTAACAAATCAAAAAGAGGATAGGAGCAGAGACAGGACTAGAATAACAACGACGACAACAACAAAAAGCTGTATTTTTGTCTTATTACGTTCAAGAGAAAGAACATTTGAGG
This sequence comes from Ictalurus furcatus, assembly GCF_023375685.1. Classification (NCBI taxonomy): domain Eukaryota; kingdom Metazoa; phylum Chordata; class Actinopteri; order Siluriformes; family Ictaluridae; genus Ictalurus; species Ictalurus furcatus. The sequence goes on from NC_071273.1 coordinate 21,302,759, forward strand.
CTGGTGAAGGAATAACTGTTCATACATTAGCTGCTATATTGCAACTTGTTTTGCTGATGTTCCCCCAACGTTACAATATGTTGTTGATCTGCATTTATATAGCGCTGTTTTTAACCTTAGCAGTTGTACAAAGCACTTTACACTGTTTCTCATTCACACACACACACACACCAACGTTAGCAGAGCTGCCATGTAAGGTGCTAGCTTGCCTGCGGGAGCGACTCGGGTTCAGTGTCTTACTCAAGGACACTTCGGTATGTGGGCTTCGGTATGTGGAGTCACGTGGGCCGGGAATCAAACCACCGACCCTACGATTAGTGGACAACCTGCTCTACCACCTGATCCACAGCCGCCACGTGTTCATTAATAAATAAATCATTGTGATCATTGGCAAATCGCGATGCTATAAGATGAATAAAACGCATCAGGACGTGGTGTTACAGGGAAATAATGAACTTCCAGGTGGAGACAGTAACTCCATTTTATTACACCATGCTGTTGATGATTATTTTCCTGGAACAGAATGCCGCATCAGCAGTTAATTCATTCATGGTGTATGCACAAAATTCCCACAATGCACTGTGAGTAGAAGAGTTCATTAGAGAGATAATTAATGTGTGTGACCATGGCTCTTACTTTGTGTGTGTGTGTGTGTGTGTGTGTGTGTGTGTGTGTGTGTGTGTGTGTGTGTGCGTGTACTGCGGCATGCAGCAGGCGCTTTCCTGTTCCCAGGGTCTCTCATTAGAACAAGGCGCCTCCAATTGAGCTGAGGAGGGCATTCTCACACACACACACACACACACACACACACATCCAAGCAGACATGCCGGGCACGTTTCTGCAGATTTAACTTTATTCTGTGGTACACAGGCAAGATGAATCCACAGGGACGACTTTGTTCACTATTGATGTTGTAACAACACACACAGACTTACGGCATTATTTTTTTCCACTTTCTTTTTTTTTTCTTTCTTCTTCTGTAAACCAGTAAAGTAAACTCACTACTTCTTCTGCCGAGAGCAGCTTAATGCTAATACTACAGCCAGACTGATCTCACTGAACATAGCACAGACACCCTAATATACAGGGTTGCCAGATATGTATTCAATTATAAGCATTTTTACAATTAAATATCAGACATTTTAGGAAAGCTGTATTAAAACCACAGTCTTAAGGCTCATTATCTACATGTGTATGGTAGCATTTTGGCTATTTATTGGACGCTAGGGAGCTTTTTATTCTAGAACTTTCCATCGACAGAAAGCGTTTTCGTTAAAATTGTCATCAAATTCAAGATTGTTTATATCCTGACTTGTTTTTGAGTTATTGAGGTTTGGGTTAAACCCGTTTAAATCCGAGTCACCAGTCAAATAATCTAATATTTTTGATAATAGTGGGTTGTTGCTTCCATGGATGTAACAATATAATAAAAACAATCACAGACCCCCTGGCTGTGCAGTTTGAGAACCATGGCCCTAGAGGAAACAGATGCACTGTGATCTGTATTCAGAGTCATTGAGTCAAAAAGTTACATCAATATTACGTGTATTTCGTCAATATGTGTGGGAAGTCATGCGTATTCACAGACTATAGGAGTCCAGTATATTGCTGCATGGATAGTCCTCGTCGTAATGATCACATAAATCACCGGTTTCGTCAAAAAACAAAACGGCTTCCATTATTTGCCATTCTTCAGCAGCGTACGTATAAAATAGCACTTGATCCCGCGCATCCGATTTATTTGTATTTTATTGTCATGCTCCGAGAGTTGATTGTGCACAAAATAATAATAAGCCATAAGACGCTACTGTAAATTGAGGACATGAAATTATAATGCGCGTGCGGGACACAGGATATTACATCGCACTTCTAACTAGCATAAAAATTCGGTCCTCAAGATACACACTGTCTCACTATTGTGTGTTTAATATTAGCCTGGAATGACATTCAAAGCATACGTTTCAGCACAACAGCCAATCGCACGCAAGAACAATTCTCAAACTCCGCCCCACGTGTGTAACGCTCACGTAAATACTGAAAAAGGTGAGATCGGAATACCGATGCATGCATTTTCCACATTAAATCTTCACTACACACCCTTACCTCAACTCTAAATGCGATTCTTTGATGTTTGTATTTATATGCTGGCTGCTAGACTGTATCTCACTTTATAGAGTAGTGATACTGACACTTTACTCTTATGTACACATCAACTTGTCCCTAGCACACATTCATGTGTGTGTGTGTGTGTGTGTATTTTGCAGTAGCTGGCTCTTGGATGCACGCTGCATGCGTAATAAAGTCTTTAATGTGTCAGCGGCTCACGGCTGCTGAACTGCAGTGTGTGAAACTGTCCTTTAAATGTCACCTTGTGAAAATGCAGCACAGCTCCGGCACACACTCTCTTACGAACACTCGCACATGCAAACGAATGGAGCAGCAGTCTGAGCAGTGACGGGTTACTGCAGCACAAGCAAGACGACTTACACAAACCACGTCTTAATAATGTTTGAGCACCTCCCTAACTTCAACCCGTTCCCAGATATAGCGTTCCAGCCTTCAAACCCCCATCCCATCCCATCCCATCCCATCCCATCCACCCACCGCCTTTTAAACCCTAATGGATGCAAGGGCAGCATACGGTTATACTATTAGGGGTAAAAAATGATCTCCGCCCATGTCCCCGGGCTACACACGGGCCTATTAATGCCAATCAGAAGCAGGAGGAGATTATGATCTAAGCAAAGCTCCATGCCATGGAGATGGAGAGATCATATCTTCTCTCTGCTTTCAATCAATACAGGCTGATTCTAATAACCATTGATTGCATCAAACCCACGATCCCAAAATCCCAAATGCGATTATATAATGGGCTGCCGTGACACTTTATTGAAAACAATGAGTCTGACACTGAGGCATGGGGAGAAGGGAGGAGGAAGTATTCATCTTACTGTGTCACTTTATTTAGCCACGCCGCTCCATCTACCTGCTACGTGGATTTCTGATGTGATACATAGCAGTCGTGTCTCACAGTATATTGTGTTTGGATTATAAACATCAGGAGAAGAAACTATCTAAGCCCTAAATAATATCATTTTACAAGGTCAAAAAAAGCTCAAATTATTCTTACTCTAGCACACATTTTTTTTAAAAAAAATCCTACCAAACAAGTTAGTCACTTAGCTAACTAGCCTGCTAATATAACAGCCTAATTAATGTGATATAGTGAATTAAATACCACACCCTGAATATCTTTCATTCATTAATGATGCTCTTTTGCTACTAACATCTTCAGTGATATCAACTGTACTCGAAAGGCAAAGGGAAAAAAACCTATTTAGCTAAGTTAGCAAAGTTATTCGTTAGCAAAGTTAGCAAGGCTATTTAGTTAGCTATTAGTTAGCAATGTTATTTATTTTTATACCCTATTATCATTATTAAAGTGCTCTGGAATTGCCCCAGATCTCATTTATCAAGCACAGGGACACATAAATGAGTCCTACTCTGGCAGAACTCAAAAATCTAACAAATACAGTTAGCTTGTTAACTAGCCTAACTAATGTGCTGTGGCATATATCGACCATAAACATTCTAACCATATATAAAAGTTATCATTTTGTTAACTCTGAGCTTTTTTCCTTGGTCAACACTGGTGATCAGATCCTTTTTGTTTATGAAAATTATACATTATAGATATCTAATCTCATATCAGGTCATTTTTAAGCTCAAAAGCTTTGTTAGGAAGACGTTTCCCTCCCCAAATGTCATAAAAAGAGACAAAACTGAAATCTATTTTAATTTAAAATATGATAGATTATTAAAGATGTGCACCGAAGTGACGATGGGAATCCAGTGCTGTGCGGCTTCTACGGCAGATTCAAGTGCACTGTGTTTTAATAGGAGGAAAGATGAACGCTGATTGGACAACAGGCTTTTAATATGTCATTTTGGGTCCCACTCGGACGCCGTGTGTCTCTGAGGGTGAACGGGAGTGTGGGTACGAAGAGTGAGCTCTTCGCTTGGACCACCCAGAAGCACAAGCTTCTCTATATAACGATTGGGAGATCTGTGAAAATGGGAGGAACCTTGCAATCATGACAAACTGACCAATTTAAACCTATCAGCACCAGTCAGACTCACAGAGTGCTCGAAGCATCAGTGACCAGATCCATAACAGTTTTACACAACTACCGCGTGTCCAAAAACGTCTCCATACACACTGTAGAGGACGATGAATGCAGCATCATGTCGGTTGTGCCTTCGTCACTGGATGTTCATGGACGTCTTACTTCTTCTCATTTGGTCCACAATCCTTCCAGTCTTTTTGAATTGGTTGATAAGTTTGGCGACAGTATCGTGTTTGACGTGCTCGCCGTGTTTCCCGTTAAAGCCCATCGCATCCTTGCGACAGCTTCCCGATCCATCCACTAGAACGAGAACTTCAATACGTTCTTCTATTGTCAAAGGTGTTCTCAAAGGCTGTCGAAAACCAAATATATTATATATTTAACTAAGCACGAAAACTTTTGGAAGACAGTTCGCTAAAAAAGTACTAATTTCCCCAATGTATGGAGACTTGTTGGACGCCCCGTAGCATAGCTTGTTGTTGTTTGTTTTTATCATTGTAATTGTTAAATATTTTAAATTAATTGTACGTATGACATTACATTTCATTACTTGCAGGTATACTTTTTGGAATTTATTTTTTATAGGTCTAGCTTTCACGACCTTCTTCGGTGAAGTTTAGCTAGCTAGTTAGTAGCTTAGCTACATTGTAGCACGACATGGCAGACGCTACAAACTTTGTCGGCCTGATTTTGGAAGAGAATTAAACAGGACGCCAGACTGACAGATAAACTGAATAAACACAGAACACACACACACACACACACACACACACACACACACACACACACACACCGATATATACTAGATACTGTATATACTTCTATAACAGACATCCTCTATTTTAAAACCCACCAGCCACCACTGATGTATTTACAGGTCATTATACTTATAGCCTTCACAGAACGTTACCGAAAGTTTATGACAGGTCGGAGCAGCAGGTTGTATTCACATCAGGGGGAGCTTATAAGCAGGCACGAGTCATTTCGGTCTCATTGTGAACAGCGTAAAATATTTATCTCCTCTTCATTTCTGAGTAATATTTGCTTTTGTATTGTACACACAGATACTAATCCACCCTGATAATCAGCGGAACTGATAAATACAGGCTTTGTGGATATTGTGCATGTGAGTAAGGTCTCTCTCTCTCTCTCTCTCTCTCTCTCTCTTTTCTACAGCTCTTTGTTTCAGAGATGAATGTGGTGAATATACTGTAGGGTTGGTGTGGTACAGTGACAGTGTCTGAGCCTTGTGCTGAAAGAATGAGCGAAACATGCACACAAAAAAAGGCAAGCGTGGAGAGCCTTGACAGAGCTGCAAGTGATAAATCAAAACAGCGATATGATGTAAATGCAATAACGCACGGGGTGCCATAAATCAACTGAGCTCAGCCTAACAGCGAGAAACCAAAAAAAAACCAAAACAGAAAAAGAAGCACAGACTCCCTCTGTGTGCGTTTCTTTTGTTTTTGGCTAAAGAAAAAAAAAGTCTTTGTTTCTAGGAGCAAAAATATACCAATCCTACCTTTATATGTGTGTGTGTGTGTGTGTGTGTGTGTGGGTGTGCTTATGATTGATGGTGGCATGCGCACTTTTAGAACGGTCATAGTTCTTGGAAGCAAAGCAGGGACGAGCTCGGCCGTTCGAGACAAGGCTCGAGGGAATAAACGCCTCTATCTCTAAAAACACAGACACAAATAAACATCACACAACACTGACCAGAGGAAAATAACATTCAGCAGCGAGCGCGGACGCTATCGGCCTCGAGATCGCACACACACCGCCGTCCGGACAAAGACAGTTCCTGGACATAAACAGAACTCGTTTTGAATGGTCTCGGGCGAGAAAGGAGATTGTGGAACTTAATATAAGTTTGACTTTGTGTCTGTGGGCGAGTTTTATCGCCGTATCCGCGGGTAACAGGAATGTTTTGACTCCACTCACGGTGCTGCAGATCCTTACGGAGATACGCACTCTGCATGATGAGGCTCCTTAGGGGGAAAGTGACACACTCCTCACCTCGCTTTAGGGAAGTCTTCGTCTATCATAAAGCCATTTCTGTGTGCTCATGGAAACTAAAATAGCACACGCACACACACTCACACACTCATGCACGATGACACAAGAGCTGTGTGCTGGATAAAGGAGACAGAAAACAGACTCATGATGTTCATGTGAACATGCTTAGACTTGCTGAGAACTCTACCCTTACGGTACAAACACATGACTTTTCAGTTTAAGATAATAAAAGTTACTTAATAATAATAATAATAATAATAATAATAATAATTCCTTACATTCATATAGCGCTTTTCTAGACACTCAGTGCTTTACATAGTATGGGGGGGGGGGAGGGTGGTGGTCTCCTCAATCACCACTAGTGTGTAGCATCCACCTGGATGATGTGACGGCAGCCATATTGTTCCAGAACACCCACCACACACCAAATATTAGTGGAGAGGAGAGAGTGATGTAGCCAATTCAGAGATGGGGATTATTAGGGGGTCGTGATAGAGAAGGGTCAATGGAGGAATTTCACCAGGACACTGCGGTTATACCCCGACTCTTTTACCATAAGTGTCCTGGGATTTTTAATAACCACAGAGTGTCAGGACCTCGGTTTAACGTCTCATCCGAAATTCATAATTTCATAAAGTTCCTTCATAACTGCTACATGACAACTTAAAGACTGACTTAATTTAATGAGTTAAAGCATGTCCTTTTTATATATATATATATGTATATATATATATATATATATATATATATATATATATATATATATATATATATATATATATTTAAATATGTATTTAAACGTCGCCTTTAAAACTTTTTACTTTTACTTGAGTAAATTTTTTGGGGTTGGATACTTCCACTTTTTCTTTAGTAACTGAGTACAATTGGAACCCATTATCTATACTTTCACTTCAGTGTCATTTCTCAGTACTTTGTCCACCCCTGCTCACATCCTTTTTGTAAACACAACCTTTTTGTAAAAAGGTGCTAAAATATCTTGGAAGCCTGCTTCCTAGACCCTGATCTATTTGCACAAGCATGAGGAAATGATGTGTTTAAAAAAAAAAAAAAAAAAAAAAAAAAAATTGAGACTACAAAGCATTTCTGTAGGTCTCTCTGGATAAGGCCATGTGCTAAATGCAAATGTAATCGTATGTACATACTGTACGCTTTCTCATGTGTATGTTCTCATAGGCAAGGCAGGAATACTACATTCAGTGACAAAATTAGTTTTCCTCGCTAATCTTCCACTAAAATCCAGCCCACTTCTAAGCGTTGATTATTTTCCTAGCGCAGCTCATATGCAGCGTTTTATTCCTTACATAAGCGCTAGCTACCATGTAGCCACGGAACCCCGGTTACATTAAAAAGCGAGAGTACATGAAAAACGTGATACTATGAAGTCTTGAGGAATTCAGAGCATCACAAAGACCCGTCCAAGGCCTGTCAGTTTTTAAAAAAGTGCCACCACACTCATTTTGTAGCTAATAAATATTTTACAGTCGACTAGCTGTGAATGAAAGACCTCATCCGAGGAGGAATGTGGATTTGCTCAGCCTTGCCTCGCTCGATATAGGATGAGATCCTACATATTAAATTAGCAAAGATCTTGCTTTATACTGTATGTCGCGAGGATCAGTATCACGTTTGCTTGAGCATGCTAGTGGATTAGCACTCATGCATGATGTATTGATTCAAATCTGTAGCATAACAGACAGAACGATGGACATTTTTATGGCATAAATCCGTTCTGTTCAGTGGAAACTCATAAATATTATTATCAGTGTTGTAAAGCAGCTCTGGATTTGATGGGGCTTGATCGTGCGCACACTCACACACACATATTTTATATGCATGATATGATTTAATGACATAAATCCAGCAGGCATCATAATGCTTCAGTAGATGAATGATGAATGCTTATTTTGTAGTCAATGCATGATATACATGACATTATACACCCCCCACCCCCCACCCTTTCCTCTTCATCTGTAAAATCCTTATCTTCCATACCTCATTGGACAGTATCTCAGTCAGCTCCGTCACTCAGACTCTCTCTCTCTCCTTATCTACGTCGTCCTTACAGTATACACTTTCTCAGGTGTCACGTTCTCCAGTCACACGTACTGATCAGTTTATAGAAGTCTGAATCTGATGTGATAAAAAAAAAAATTGCACGGATTTGCTACATATTTTGGATCATACTTGAAGTGTACCTACTGTATAGTTTCAGACGGGTGGCCCTAAATTAATCAGAATTTAAATTTATCTCAAAAAAAAAATATATATATATATATATATATATATATATATATATATATATATATATATATATATATATATATATATATATATGGGAGGTATGTTGAAGTTCCTTAAATCAAGTAGCATGAAAATACCAAATTAGATTAGCGAGGCTGGTGATAGCTGCTGTAACAGAAGTGAGAACAGGAAGTAACTCCCGTGTTGGGATACTTCCTGACTGTTACACAGCACTGAAACTGTAGACTCCGTCCATAAACGCTAAATAACAGAAAACATCACCATATCAACAATAGAACTGCTTTTCGTTGTTAAATAACAACACAATATTAATCTGTTTATTATTAGGCTTAGATCATGTCAAGCATCTGCCATACAAGTCCCTTGGAAGGACGATGGAAAGGATCACGTGTGATGTCATACTGTAGTTCACACATGCTCACGTGTACGCTCCCCAATGTAAAAGTTCTTGCAACATCCCTGTCTTTATTTGTAGCATGTCTAGTTTCAGGAAACATTTTCGAATGCTGTATTTCTGTAGATAAGTACGTGGATTTTGTTTTGTTACACTGATAACCAAGAAGGGAAGAGGAGGAGTGGGGGGTCAATTTACAATATAGTGGATTTTAAAGGTCACAGCAAGACTGAGAATTTAAAAACTCATTTCAGTCTTGGATGTAATCATTGATTTCAACTTTAAATTGATGCTGCAGTGGTGCAACCCAAGCCAAGTGGCACGTCACAAATAAATGCATTAAAAGCTGCTCATCAGCCTGAAAACTACAGGTCAGACATGTTGTTTTCTTTTTTCGTTTGTCAACACAGATTTGAGATTGAAGGCTGACAAATATGTCTTCAGGGCTTCAGCTGTCGATTGCAGGTTTGCCGGAATGTGGTGGTTTGTGTTAATCACCTCAAAATGCAAAACGGGGCTCAGCAGGTTTGGGAAAGTTGCACCGAGACAGACAACAAGGTCATTCGGCCTGTTTCTTTAATTGTAAAGAAGATTCATTTAAAACGAATTCATGGCAGAGTTTTTGATCTCCTGTGCGAATGAGTTAGCACTTTATCATCAGGGTCATGTGACTTTCTTGCAGCGGTGGTTCAGTAGTTGAAGGCTCTGGGTTACTGGTAAATGGTCTGCACTTATGTAGCACTTTTATCCAAAGTGCTTTACACTGGTTCTCATTCACCCATTCACACACACACTCACACACCAATGGTAGCAGAGCTGCTATGCAAGGTGCTACCTTGCCATCGGGAGCAACTCGGGGTTCAGTGTCTTGCCCAAGGACGTTTCGGCATGTGGAGTCACGTGGGCCGGGAATCGAACCGACAACTCTATGATTAGTGGACAACCCGCTCTACGACCTGATCCACAGCCGCCCTGATCAGAAGGTCAGGAGTTCAAGCCCCAGCACTGCCAAGCTGCCACTGTTGGGCCCTTGAGGAAGGCCCCTAACCCTCAATTGCTCAGTT